>NW_026576202.1:0-154319 GCF_028641065.1 Leucoraja erinaceus | reverse complement strand
GTGAGTTGATGAATGCAGTTGAACAGAGGGATCTAGGAATAACTGTGCACAGTTCCCTGAAGGTGGAATCTCATGTAGATAGGGTGGTAAAGAAAGCTTTTGGTGTCCTGGCCTTTATAAATCAGAGCATTGAGTATAGAAGTTGGGATGTAATGTTAAAATTGTTCAAGGCATTGGTGAGGCCAATTATGGAGTATTGTGTACAATTTTGGTCGCCTAATTATAGGAAGGATGTCAACAAAATAGAGAGAGTACAGAGGAGATTTACTAGAATGTTGCCTGGGTTTCAGCAACTAAGTTACAGAGAAAGGTTGAACAAGTTAGGCCTTTATTCTTTGGAGCGCAGAAGGTTAAGGGCGGACTTGATAGAGGTCTTTAAAATGATGAGATAGACAGAGTTGACGTGGATAAGCTTTTCCCATTGAGAGTAGGGAAGATTCAACCAAGAGGACATGACTTGAGAATTAAGGGACAGAAGTTTAGGGGTAACATGAGGGGGAACTTCTTTACTCAGAGAGCGGTAGCTGTGTGGAATGAGCTTCCAGTGGAAGTGGTGGAGGCAGGTTCGATCATTTAAAAATAAATTGGATAGGTATATGGACAGGAAAGGAATGGAGGGTTATGGTCTGAGTGCAGGTAGATGGGACTAGGGAGAATAAGTGTTCGGCATGGACTAGAAGGGCCGAGAAGGCCTGTTTCCATGCTGTAATTGTTATACGTTCATATGGTTATATGGTTAAATATTTAGTTATTGGACTTTGCATTTCAGAAAAGTCCCAGCTAAGAGGAAGACAGCAAAATACTGAAAATATTGGGAGTGAAAATGACTTCAGGACAGTTTGTTATGAAAATAAAAGAAATGGTAACAGAATACTTATACAGCTGAGTGAGCATAATTTTATGGATGAGAAATTGTGTTCAACCAATTGATGACTTCTTTGACAAAGTAAATAATATGTTAGATAACAAGGAAGCCAATGAAGTTAGCAAATTTTGTTATCCATAATTTGGTCTGTGAAATGCCCCATAACGGATTACTGCATTAGAGAAGCACCTGGGGACTTGAATGTAACAGGTTAAGTCCAGGGGGTCAGATATGGGGCTTTATGTGTGGGCCAGATATGTTGTCAGTGCAAAAGGGCTGGGAGCAAGGCGAAGTTTGCATCCAGTCAAGGTCTGGAATATTACTAGGTGTGAAGTCAAAGCTGGGGCCAGGGGTGTGTTCAGCTTTGTAGGTAAGCAGCTATGATCATGTTAGAATAGAGGGCCAGGTGCAAGGCTGGACTCAGGGACATGAATGAGAGAAGGTAGTGAACTGGAGTCAGGGCCAGGAGTAATACCAGGTGTGCAGTGAGACCCAGGTTGGTCAACATGGGTCAAGTGTTTGATTATAACCTAATTTCCTTACGTGAATACACTAAGATCATTCATGTGCTGCACATGTTGATCAGAGCCTGGGCTTTACTGTGGAATGTAATTAGGAATGTAATTTAGTCTAACCTTATTCATACCTAATCCAATTCAAAGCATATATATTGCATTCAAGAGGCAGTTAAAAGACTCGCTACAGTATGCACCATATTGCACAATTTCAAGCTGAAAAATGCAAATGTTCCGTACCAATGGGAGGGGGGACAACCTCCTCCCACACCTTCTACCCCCCCTGTCTCTATGCTCCCTCGGACTTGGTCTCTCGCAATTTCTCACTCTCAACTCTCACCCAATGTTGGCAGCCCTGCAGAGACTGAGAGAGAGAGAGAGAGAGAGACAGACAGACAGAGACGGAGAGAGAGAGACAGAGAGCAGAGATCCTCCCATCTGGAACCAAGATGGAAGTAATTTGAAAACAAAATGGAGTTAATTGTCCATCCGGAATGGGCAGCCGTACTGAAGCTGTGCCAAGATTTGAGAATAAGGCTGACATTGAAAATATATGGGTCCAGACTCCCTTATTTCCCTTTGGCTACAGATCTTTCACTCAGATTTAGAAGGTGTGTTTTATTGATAAGAAAATGTATAATTACACTAAAGTGCCTGTCCCACTTACACGACCTAATTCACGACCATTTTTACTCGTGGACATTTTTCATCATGATAGACAAAACGCCCCGACCTATTTGATGCCACGACTACCTATGAGCATCACCACCTCCTACCTCATGACGACCAATGCTGCGAGTATGAGTCAAGGGCAAACTCGGCAGAGGTAGTGAATTAGGTCGTGATAGTGGGTCAGGCCCTTAACTTTTTCTTTGTTCTTTGAGTGGAGCCTGAGAAGCACTGAGCAACGTGTGTGCTCTTTGTAATTTCGCCACTCCCGTCTCCTTATCCCAGGGTACTTAAGGAAGTGGCTCTAGAAATCGTGGATGCATTGGTGATAATTTTCCAATGTTCTATAGACTCAGGATCAGTTCCTGTGGATTGGAGGGTCGCCAATGTTATCCAACTCTTTTAGAAAGGTGGGTGAGAGAAAACAGGGAATTATAGACCAGTTAGCCTGACAGCAGTAGTGGGGAAGTTGCTGGAGTCAATTATAAAAGATGAAATAGCCGCACATTTGGATAGCAGCAACAGATCGGTCCGAGTCAGCATGGATTTACGAAGGGGAAATCATGCTTGACTAATCTTCTGGAATTTTTTGAAGATGTAACTAGGAAAATGGACAAGGGAGAGCCAGTGGATGTGGTGTACATGGACTTTCAGAAAGCATTTGATAAGGTCCCACATAGGAGATTATTGGGCAAAATTAGGTCACATGGTATTGGGGGTGAGGTGCTGTCATGGATTGAAAATTGGTTGGCAGACAGGAAACAGAGAGTAACGAGTCCCTTTCAGAATGGCAGGCAGTGAGTAGTGGGGTACCGCAAGGCTCAGTGCTGGGACCGCAGCTATTTACAATATACATCAATGAAGAGATTTAACTGGATCCTCGACTCCCTCATCCACAGACCACAGTCTGTTCGTATTGGTGGAAATGTGTCAGCCTCGATAACAATCAGCACGGGAGCACCTCAAGACTGCATGCTCAGCCCCCTGCTGTACTCACTCTATACCCATGACTGCGTAGCCAACCACAGTGGGAACTCCATCATCAAGTTCGCTGACGACACCACTGTTGTGGGACGTATCACTGATGGGGATGAGTCAGAATATAGAAGGGAGATCGAGCAACTGTCCATATGGTGCCAGCGCAATAACCTGGCCCTCAACACCAGCAAAACCAAGGAACTGATTGTGGACTTTGGAAGGAGTAGGAGGGGGACCCACAGCCCCATTTATATCAACGGGTCGATGGTTGAAAGGGTCAAGAACTTCAAATTCCTGGGCGTGCACATCTCTGAAGATCTTTCCTGGTCCGAGAACACTAACGCAATTATCAAAAAAGCTCATCAGCGCCTCTAATTCCTGAGAAGATTACGGAGAGTCGGATTGTCAAGGAAGACTCTCTCTAACTTCTACAGGTGCACAGTAGAGAGCATGCTGACCAGTTGCATCGTGGCTTGGTTCAGCATTTTGAGCGCCCTGGAGAGGAAGAGAGGCTGGCAGTATCATCAAAGACCCACACCATCCTGGCCACACACTCATCTCCCTGCTACCTTCAGGTAGAAGGTACAGGCACCTGAAGACTGCAACAACCAGGTTCAGGAATATCTACTTCCCGACAGCCATCAGGCTATTAAACCTGGCTCGGCCAAAACTCTGATTATTAATAACCACTTTCTGTTATTTGCACTTTACCAGTTTATTTATTCATGTGTGTATATATTTATATCATGGTATATGGACACATTTATCTGTTTTGTAGTAAATGCCTACTATTTTTTTTCTGTGTGCTTAAGCAAAGCAAGAATTTTGTTGTCCTATACAGGGACACATGACAATAAACTCACTTGAACTTGAACTTGAACTTCAAAGTAACATTAGCCAATTTGCAGATGACACAAACTGGGTGGCAGTGTGAACTGTGAGGAGGATGCTGTGAGAATGAAGGACAGGTTGTGGGAGTGGGCAGATGCATGGCAGATGAAGTTTAATGCGGATAAATGTGAGGTTATCTACTTTGGTAGCAAAAGCAGGAAGGCAGATTACTATCTAAATGGCGTCAAGTTGGGAAAAGGGGAAGTACAGCGGGATCTGGGGGTCCTTGTTCATCAGTCGATGAAAGTAAGCATGCAGGTACAGCAGGTAGTGAAGAAAGCGAATGGGATGGTGGCCTTTATAACAAGTTGTACAGAGCCCTAGTGAGACCACACCTGGAGTATTGTGTGCAGTTTTGGTCCCCTAATTTGAGGAAGGACATTCTTGCTATCGTGGGAGTGCAGCGTAGGTTTACAAGGTTAATTCCCGGGATCTTGGGACTGTCATATGCTGAGAGAATGGAGCAGCTGGGCTTGTACACTGGAGTTTAGAAGGATGAGAGGATTTCTTATTGAAACATGTAAGATTGTTAAGGGTTTGGTCACGCTGGAGGCAGGAAACATGTTCAAAGTGTCGTTGGAGTCCAGAACCAGGGGTCACAGTTTAAGAATAAGGTTGTAAGCCATTGAGAATGGAGATGAGGAAACACTTTTTTCCACAGTGTTGTGAGTCGGTGGAATTATCTGCCTTAGTGGAGACAGGTTCTCTGGATGCTTTCAAGAGAGAGCTAGATAGGGCTCTTAAAAATAGCAGAGTCAGGGGATATGGGGAGAAGGTAGGAACGGGGTACTGATTGGGGATGATCAGCCATGATCACATTGAATGGTGGTGCATGCTCGACAGGCCGAATGGCCTCCTCCTGCACCTATTGTTTATTGTCTGACGATTTGATTAAAGATTGCTTTGGTTTTACCTTTAACAATTTTGATGTTGTCTTCATAGGACACTACTACTCCGCCCCCACCATCCCCACCCATACCCCCCACCCCCCCCCCCCCCCCTGACATTACTCCTCCACCCCCCGGCCGGCCGGCCACCCATCAGCCCCTAGATCAGGCCCGACCCGGCAACATCCCCGAGCTCTCCACCAACCCCAGGCCCGGTCACTGTGTGCGTCTCCCGGTGCGAGGCGGCGGCCTGGACCCGGACCTGGACCCCGCCCGCCGGGGTACTCACGGCTCAGCCCGTCCGCCCGTTGCCCCGGAGACAGAGACAGAGACAGAGACCGCTGGTGAAGCGTAGACCCCCCCGCTCCGCTCACTCGTCCGCTCACCTCGCCTGGAGGACCATCTGTCATCCGCTGGCCCCGCCTGGAGGACCGGCCCGAGCCGAGCGCTCATCCCGCAAATGACGTCACGGACGCGCTGCCTTCCACAAGCCAAAGATCAAAGATTATAGAGGATCTCTAGTATCTTTGCCACAAGCGACCTTATCCCAAAAGATTCTTGCTTATCCCGTCCTACAGGGCCCACACAGGCCAGGCCGGGAGTCCCAGCCCCTACAGGGCTCACACAGGCCGGGCCGGGGGTCCCAGCCCCTACAGGGTGTACAAAGGCCGGCCGGGAGGTCCCAGCCCCAGGGTGAGAGCAGCAGAGGGTCCCGACTGTCTCAACCCCAGACACAGTGAGTAACTCACAGGACAACTTGGAGCAGCACACACAGCCCTGGGGGTCCAGGCAATAACAGGCAGAAACTGGCAAAAATAAGTAGGTACCTGCCGAGTAAATCACACAGGGGGTAGGGGGGTGGGGGGGGGAGGAGGGTGTGGGGGATAGGGGGTGTGTCCCCCCTCCCAAAGTATAATAACCATATAACAATTACAGCACGGAAACAGGCCATCTCGGCCCTACAAGTCCGTGCCGAACAACTTTTTTCCCTTAGTCCCACCTGCCTGCACTCATACCATAACCCTCCATTCCCTTCTCATCCATATGCCTATCCAATTTATTTTTAAATGATACCAATGAACCTGCCGACACCACTTCCACTGGAAGCTCATTCCACACCGCTATCACTCTGAGTAAAGAAGTCCCCACTCATGTTACCCCTAAACTTCTGTCCCTTAATTCTGAAGTCATGTCCTCTTGTTTGAATCTTCCCTAAGTAGGGAGCTTTTGCATTTTTCAGCTTGAAATTGTGCAATCTGGTGCATACTGTAGCGAGTCTTTTAACTTACACTTGAATGCAACATTTATGCTTTAAATTGGATTAGGTATGAATAAGGTTAGGCTAAATTTCATTCCTAATTACATTCCACAATGTAGGCCAGGCACAGATCAACAGGTGCAGCGCAATAATGACTATATTCATGTATGGAAATCAGATTATATTAATGCTGTCTTGCATATATATAGAGAAAAACACAGAGAAACAAAGCAAAAGTCAGACTTCCATCACTGTTCTGCACAAATAAATCAATCAACCTTGTTCAAGAAGGAATTGCAGATGCTGGAGAATCGAAGGTATAACCATATAACAATTTACAGCACGGAAACAGGCTATCTCGGCCCTACAAGTCCGAGCCGAACAATTTTTTTTTTCCCATTAGTCCCACCTGCCTGCACTCATACCATAACCCTCCATTCCCTTCTCATCCATATGCCTATCCAATTTATTTTTAAATGATACCAATGAACCTGCCTCCACCACTTCCACTGGAAGCTCATTCCACACCGCTACCACTCTCTGAGTAAAGAAGTTCCCCCTCATATTACCCCTAAACGTCTGTCCCTTAATTCTGAAGTCATGTCCTCTTGTTTGAATCCTCCCTATTCTCAAAGGGAAAAGCTTGTCCACATCAACTCTGTCTATCCCTCTCATCATTTTAAAGACCTCTATCAAGTCCCCCCTTAACCTTCTGCGCTCCAGAGAATAAAGACCTAACTTATTCAACCTATCTCTGTAACTTAGTTGTTGAAACCCAGGCAACATTCGAGTAAATCTCCTCTGTACTCTCTCTATTTTGTTGACATCCTTCCTATAATTGGGCGACCAAAATGTACACCATACTCCAGATTTGGTCTCACCAATGCCTTGTACAATTTTAACATTACATCCCAGCTTCTATACTCAATGCTCTGATTTATAAAGGCTAGCATACCAAAAGCTTTCTTTACCACCCTACCTATATGAGATTCCACCTTCAAGGAACTATGCACGGTTATACCCAGATCCCTCTGTTCAACTGTATTCTTCAATTCCCTACCATTTACCATGTACGTCCTATTTTTGATTTGTCCTGCCAAGGTGTAGCACCTCACATTTATCAGCATTAAGCTCCATCTGCCATCTTTCAGCCCATTTTTCCAAATGGCCTAAATCACTCTGTAGACTTTGGAAATCCTCTTCATTATCCACAACACCCCCTATCTTGGTATCATCTGCATACTTACTAATCCAATTTACCACACCTTCATCCAGATCATTGATGTACATGACAAACAACAAAGGACCCAACACAGATCCCTGAGGCACCCCACTAGTCACCTGCCTCCAACCCGATAAACAGCCATCCACCATTACCCTCTGGCTTCTCCCATTCAGCCACTGTTGAATCCATCTTGCTATTCCTGCATTTATACCCAACAGTTGAACCTTCTTAACCAACCTTCCATGAGGAACCTTGTCAAAGGCCTTACTAAAGTCCATATAGACAACATCCACTGCCTTACCCTCGTCAATTTCCCTAGTAACCTCTTCAAAAAATTCAAGAAGATTAGTCAAACGTGACCTTCCAGGCACAAATCCATGTTGACTGTTCCTAATCAGACCCTGTTTATCTAGATGCTTATATATATTATCTCTAAGTATCTTTCCCATTAATTTGCCCACCACTGAAGTCAAACTAACAGGTCTATAATTGCTAGGTTTACTCTTAGAATCCTTTTTAAACAATGGAACAACATGCGCAGTACGCCAATCCTCGGGGACTATTCCCGTTTCTAATGACATTTGAAATATTTCTGTCATAGCCCCGGCTATTTCTACACTAACTTCCCTCAATGTCCTAGGGAATATCCTGTCAGGACCTGGAGACTTATCCATTTTTATATTTTTTAAAAGTGTCAGTACTTCTTTTACTTTGAACCTCATAGTATCCATAGCTACTCTACTAGTTTCCCTTACCTCACATAATTCAATATCCTTCTCCTTGGTGAATACCGAAGAAAAAAAATTATTCAATATCTCCCCCATCTCTTTTGGCTCTGCAGATAACTGTCCACTCTGTCTCTCCAATGGACCAATTTTATCCCTCGTTATCCTTTTGCTATTAATATAGCTGTAGAAACCCTTTGGATTTACTTTCACCTTACTTGCCAAAGCAACCTCATGTCTTCTTTTAGCTTTTCTAATTTCTTTTTTAAGATTCTTTTTACATTCCTTATACTCCTCAAGCACCTCATTTACTTTATGCTGCCTATAATTATTGTAGATCTCCCTCTTTTTCCGAACAAGATGTCCAATTTCCCTTGAAAACCAGGGCTCTTTCCAATTTTTACTGTTTCCTTTCAACCGAACAGGAACATAAAGATTCTATACCCTTAAAATTTCCCCTTTAAATGTCCTCCATTTCTCTTCTACATCTTTCCCATAAAACAAAATGTCCCAGTTCACTCCTTTTAAATCATCTCGCATATCATCAAAGTTAGCCTTTCCCCAATCAAAAATCTCAACCCTAGGTCCAGTTCTGACCCTCTCCATAATTATATTGAAACTAATGGTATTGTGATCACTGGACCCGAAGTGCTCCCCAACACATACCTCCGCCACCTGTCCCGTCTCATTTCCCAACAGGAGGTCCAGCACTGCCCCTCCTCTAGTAGGTACCTCTATGTATTGCTGCAAAAAAAACTATCCTGCGCACATTTTACAAACTCCAACCCATCCAGCCCATTTACAGAATGTGTTTCCCAGTCTATGTGTGGAAAGTTGAAATCTCCCACAATCACTACCTTGTGCTTACTACTAATATCTGCTATCTCCTTACATATTTGCTCTTCCAATTCTCGTTCCCCGTTTGGCGGTCTATAATACACCCCTATAAGTGTTGCTATACCAAGGTAGATAAAATTGCTGGAGAAGCTCAGCGGGTGCGGCAGCATCTATGGAGGGAAGGAAATAGGCAATGTTTCGGACCTTGCCCTTTGAATATAGAAACAAGACGAAAATAATGCCACATATTCAATCATATATGGTTCAATGAAATTAAGATATACATGTAAAAATACATATGGAAACAGGCCCTTCCGCCCACCAAGTCCACACCGACCAGCAATCTATCATACCAATTCCATCCATCACGCCAGGGACAATTTACAGAAGCCAATTAACCTACGTAGAAACATAGAATATGAAAATATATATTAGGCACTTTGGTGCCATATGATTGTACTTCTAATTAAATTTATAAAAGAAACTTGGAAAATAGTTGCAGGGTAGGCCATTCGGCCCTTCGAGCCTGCACTGCCATTCAATATGATCATGGCTGATCATCCAACTCAGTATCCTGTACCTGCCTTCTCTCCACACCCCCTGATCCCTTCAGCCACAAGGGCCACATCTAACTCCCTCTTAAATATAGCCAATGAACTGGCCTCCACTACCTTCTGTGGCAGAGAATTCCACAGATTCACCACTCTGTGTAAAAAATGTTTTTCTCATCTCGGTCATAAAAGACTTCCCCCTTATCCTTAAACTGTGACCCCTTGTTCTGGACTTCCCCGACATCGGGAATAATCTTCCTGCATCTAGCCTGTACAACCTCTTAAGAATTTTGTAAGTTTCTATAAGATCCCCCCTCAATCTTCTAAATTCTAGTGAGTACAAGCCAAGACTATCCAGTCTTTCTTGATATGAAAGTCCTGACATCCCGGGAATCAGTCTGGTGAACCTTCTCTGTACTTCCTCTATGGCAAGAATGTCTTTCACCAGTTTAGGAGACCAAAACTGTACGCAATACTCCAGGTGTGGTCTCACCAAGACACTGTACAACTGCAGTTGAACCTCCCTGCTCTTATACTCAAATCCTTTTGCTATGAATGCTAACATACCATTCACTTTCTTCACTGCCTGCTGCACCTGCATGCCTACTTTCAATGACTGGTGTACCATGACACCCAGGTCTCGTTGCAAATCCCCTTTTCCTAATCAGCCACCATTCAGATAATAGTCTACTTTCCTATTTTTGCCACCAAAGTGGATAATCTCACATTTATCTACATTATACTGCATCTGCCATGCATTTGCCCACTCACCCAACCTATCCAAGTCACCTTGCAGCCTCCTAGCATCCTCCTCACAGCTGACACTGCCCCCCAGCTTCGTATCATCTGCAAGCTTGGAGATGTTGCATTCTATTCCCTCATCCAGATCATTAATATATATTGTAAATAGCTGGGGTCCCAGCACTGAGCCTTGCGGTACCTCACTAGTCACTGCCAGCCATTCTGAAAAGGACACGTTTACTCCTACTATTTGCATTCTACAAACATACTCCTACAAACCTGCACGTCTTTCGGATATGGGAGAAACCGGAATATCCAGAGAAAACCCATGTGGTACCGCTACCGCTGCGTGCCCGTGCCTCCCCATTAAATTATTTTTTCTGTAATATATTTGTCACGTGAATAAAGATGAACACATGATTCTGATTTCTTCCCTTAGTTGGATGATGCACATGTCCAGTCATTGTGTTTTATGGCTGGTTTTTAACCTCTTCAGGTTGAAGGTCTCAACTCGAAACATCACCCATTCTTTCTCTCCAGAGATGCTGCCTGTCCTGCTGAGTTTTTCTAATTTTTAGTATCTATCTTCAGTTTAAACCAGCATCTGCAATTCCTTCCTACACACACACACAGGGGGACTCACAGAAGGAGACACACACGGGGAGGTACACATACACACACAAGGAGACACACACAGGGAGACAGACACACAAGCACACACACCTTTACTTCCCCCTTCCTCCCTCCAGCCCCATCCCCCCTCTTTCCTCACCCTCCCTCTTTCTCCTTTCCTTCCTTCATACCCCTTTCTACATTCCCTCCCCTTGTCTCCCTTTGCCTCCATCCCTCCCTTTTTTTCTTTCCCTCTCTCTCTCTTTCCCCCCTCCCTCTCTCTCCCCGGCTGCCCAATGGGGAGTCTGGCAGGCATGGTGTTGCGCGGATAAGCGGCGCTGGCGCTGCCGTGTGAGTTGAAGGGCAGGAGGGAGGGAGCCCTTCAACTCACATGTATCCACATTATACTGCATCTGCCATACAAACTCTCTTTCTTGGGGTCCTGAACCAACCTGATTTTCCCAGTCTACCTGCATATTGAAATCCCCCATCACCACAGTGGCATTACCTTTGTTACATGCCAGTTTTAACTCCTCCTGCAGCCACGTCTCAGTAATCCCCACAATGTCATATCTACCATCCTCTAACTGAGCCTCAAGCTCATCTACTTTACTTCTTATACTTCACACATTCATGTACAATACTTTTAATTCCTTATGCATCTCACCTTTCACATTGATCCCTATTACACTTGGCCATAAGCTCCTATCCCTTTATGAGCTTCCTTTCCCGTTAATTCTGGGGTCATTAACCATCCCTTTACTCTCTTTCCCTTTAACTCCATCCTCGACTATCCCATTTGACACCCCACCCCACTTATTCAGTTTAAAACCACCCATGTAACAGTGGCAAACCTGCCTGCCAGAGTGCTGGTACCCCCACCTGTTCAGATGCAATCCGTCCCTTTAGAACAGTTTGAACCCTTACTCCAAAACAGATCCCTGTGATCTAAGAATCTAAATCCCTGCCCCCTGCACCAGTTCCCCAGCTACACATTTAGGTCCTGTATCTCCCTATTCCTGCTCTTGCCAGCACGAGGAACTGGAAGCAAACCGGAGATAACAACCCTGGAGGTCCTGCTTTTCAGCATTTTTCCGAGCTCTCTAAAGTCACGCTGCAGAATATTCATCCCCTTCTTTCCGACATCGTTTGTGCCAACATGCACTATCACTTCCGGTTGTTCACATTCGCCCTTGAGGATTTTCTGCACTCTGTCCGTGACATCCTGGATCCTGGCACCAGGAAGGCAGCACACCATCCTCAAGTCCCGTCTGTTCCTGCAGAAACCCCTGTCCGTACCTCTCTCAATAGAGTCTCCAACTACAATGGAATTGCCTGATGTTGGCTTCTTTGGTTTTGGCTCAACAGTCCTATTTGCTTCGCAAGTCAGTCCGCCGCTCAGTGTAATAACGTTCTTCTGTCCAATTCAATTCAATTCAATTCAAAGCACTTTATTTGTCCCCGAGGGGCAATTTAAAAGGGCGCATGACAATAGCTTTTTAAAAAGGGACACAATCAACAAACATAGGCAACACACATACTGCACAATCAACCAGCACACGCATTCCACAGACACACTGCACAATCACACAACACACACCGCACATCAACATTCAACACATAGTAATAGTTTTTAAAGTGCTTCCTAAGTGCTTCAATTAAAAAGTGCATATAGAAGGTTATTTCATTTCATATGTTCATGAGTCAGTGATCAGCATTAAAAAGCTGGACAGCCCTGGGGATGAAGGTTGCCTTCCTCCCCTGTGTCCGACAACCCGGACAGCGGAGTCTGCGTCCTGAGGGGAGCCACTCAAACTCAGGAAACAGGATGTGAGAGGAGTCCTGAAGAATCCTGCGTGTTAACTTTACAGACTGTTGGTCGCATAGGGCAGTGAGAGTTCGGACGGACTGCTCAATGATTTTTGAGCAGACCTTGACCACATTCAACAGGCACTTTCTGTTTTGCAGGGTGATGGAGTGGAACGAGCTAGTGAAAGAGAAGGTTATTACATTTTCAATGAATGCGTAGTAGAATGTGGTGAGAATGTCTTTGTTAATCCCAAATGACTTCAGCTTCCTGAGTAGGTACTGCCTCTGATGGCACTTTTTAAGGATTTCCTCTATGTTAGAGGAAAACCTTAGCAGGATGTCGAAGGCTTCTAAGTAGCTTCCCGACAGCTTCTAAGTAGGTGAACCTGTTCACAAGAGGTACAACACCCGGGGACCTTTGCATTCCATGTTTCCCTCCAGTTTCTTCTCCAGTTCCCCAAACACGGTCCTTCAGGTCCGTGTTGGGGAACTTTAATATTTTTTGACCTGATCACATAATCCTGCGGCCTTCTATGCAGTATACTTGAGCTCTCCATTGCGCACTTTTATTACACCTTGCTAATTCCAGATTATGGGAATGGATAAGAAGGATCATTTTATGGGAACTGTTGAAGGGAGCATTGCACGTCTGGTTCCTGTATGTGTGTGGAATCTACACTCTATTGCACTCTACTGCCCCAGTCTTATCCCACATTGTTATTTTATCCTTTGGTAGGAAGTGAAAAGCATTGTGGAGCAAGCCCTGAAACTGTACAGCACTGACAGGGTTGGATTGGTGGATTATGCACTGGAATCTGCTGGTAAGTATCAGACAAAAGCAGGGGCCAAGTAAAACTCCGAATGTAACAGACTGAAAGGGTTTTGTGTGGGCTGGCACTTTAGTCATGTTTGACTTGCTCCTGTGGAATGGGGTGCTCTTTCACACTGGGCAATATGTCCTGAATAGGCAAGTACAAATCTATGTTGACAGTACAGGTTTCCACAGAGCTGCTGAGATTCACACAGCTGAATGTTAATTCAACTTGTTGCACCAGCCACAACTCATTTAAAGGCCGAGCCATCGGTGGGATGGCCTTGCCCTGGGGCACCATCGGCCATCTTCATTCTGTCCACTGCTCCACCATCCCTGCAAACACGTTGGTTACTCTCTTGTGCACTTTCTCCGAAGCTTCATGGCTTTCGGAGGTCAAGGGCAGCCAGGATTGGATGCACTACTCCAGCTGTGGCCAAGCCTGTGTTTTACAAAGTTCCCCATCACTTCTTTGTTCTTGTACCCTGAGCCGTTATTTATAAAGTACAGGAGGTTTTAAACATCCTAAACTTCCTTCTTTCAGTAAACTAGGCACATATATCAACCACGTGTGTAAGAAGGATCTGAAGGTCTGATGAAGGATCTCGACCCGAAACGTCACCGATTCCAGAGACACTTTTGTTTCTTCACTCCTTTTAGAATTGTGCCCTCTAGTTTACATTGCCTTACCCCTCCTCCCAAAGTGAAATATTTCACATTGAATTACAGCTGTAACCAGCCTGTTCAAACCCTATTCTGTATTTGCCTCCAATTCCATTAATCATCTGCAAATCTGGAACTCCAAGTCATTTAATGCGTTTGAAGTAATGGTGGGTCTTATTCTGCCCTCTGGCCAATTTTACAATTTACAATTAACCTACAAACCTGTACATCTTTGGAGTGATGGAGAGCACCCGGAGAAAACCCATGCGGTCACAGGGAGAATGTATAAACTCCGTACAGACAGCACCTGTAGTCAGGATCAAACCCAAGTCTCTGGTGCTGTCAGGCATGAGGTCTACCGATCCGTCACTGTGCTGCCCTGATTTAATTGCTCCCCTCTTCTGTTGGTTAGCCAGTTTTATTCCTTGAAGCAAAGTTTACGTTGCAGAGAAAGTGAGAACAAAATAGATAGACTGGAGACCAGGAGACATTTGAGATGAATGTCGATACCAGCTGGATCGGTGGAGATGCAACTAGTGGCAGACGAATGAAATCTTAAACACCTGTAGAAGTGCAAGAAAAGAAGACAAGCTCATGGTTTGAAATGTGGATAGAAGCTTGGGTCTTCTCAAGCTAACATTGGATTTAATTGGAATTGTGCAGAAAACTGAAGATCTGCTTTAGGTTTCAGCCATCTGCAGAATGACCAGGATGCTGCCTGGATTAGACAGAATGCTAGAATACCTACTAGAGGAGGTACCTTCTAGAGGAGGGGCAGTGCTGGACCTCCTGTTAGGAAATGAGATGGGACAGGTGGCGGAGGTATGCGTTGGGGAGCACTTCGGGTCCAGTGATCACAATACCATTAGTTTCAATATAATTATGGAGAAGGTCAGAACTGGACCTAGGGTTGAGATTTTTGATTGGAGAAAGGCTAACTTTGATGAGATGCGAGATGATTAAAAAGGAGTGAACTGGGACATTTTGTTTTATGGGAAAGATGTAGAAGAGAAATGGAGGACATTTAAAGGGGAAATTTTAAGAGTACAGAATCTTTATGTTCCTGTTCGGTTGAAAGGAAACAGTAAAAATTGTAAAGAGCCCTGGTTTTCAAGGGAAATTGGACATTTGTTCGGAAAAAGAGGGAGATCTACAATAATTATAGGCAGCATGAATAAATGAGGTGCTTGTGGTGTATAATGAATGTAAAAAGAATCTTAAGAAAGAAATTAGAAAAGCTAAAAGAAGATATGAGGTTGCTTTGGCAAGTAAGGTGAAAGTAAATCCAAAGGGTTTCTACAGCTATATTATTAGCAAAAGGATAACGAGGGATAAAATTGGTCCATTGGAGAGACAGAGTGGACAGCTATCTGCAGAGCCAAAAGAGATGGGGGAGATATTGAACATTTTTTTTTCTTCGGTATTCACCAAGGGGAAGGATATTGAATTATGTGAGGTAAGGGAAACTAGTAGAGTAGCTATGGATACTATGAGGTTCAAAGTAAAAGAAGTACTGACACTTTTGAAAAATATAAAAGTGGATAAGTCTCCAGGTCCTGACAGGATAATCCCTAGGACATTGAGGAAAGTTAGTGTAGAAATAGCCGGGGCTATGACAGAAATATTTCAAATGTCATTAGAAACGGGAATAGTCCCCGAGGATTGGCGTACTGCGCATGTTGTTCCATTGTTTAAAAAGGGTTCTAAGATTAAACCTAGCAATTATAGACCTGTTAGTTTGACTTCAGTGGTGGGCAAATTAATGGAAAAGATACTTAGAGATAATATATATGAGCATCTGGATAAACAGGGTTTGATTAGGAACAGTCAACATGGATTTGTGCCTGGAAGGTCATGTTTGACTAATCTTCTTGAATTTTTGAAGAGGCTACTAGGGAAATTGACGAGGGTAAAGCAGTGGATGTTGTCTATATGGACTTTAGTAAGGCCTTTGACAAGGTTCCTCATGGAAGGTTGGTTAAGAAGGTTCAACTGTTGTGTATAAATGCAGGAATAGCAAGATGGATTCAACAGTGGCTGAATGGGAGAAGCCAGAGGGTAATGGTGGATGGCTGTTTATCGAGTTGGAGGCAGGTGACTAGTGGGGTGCCTCGGATCTGTGTTGGGTCCTTTGTTGTTTGTCATGTACATCAATGATCTGGATGAAGGTGTGGTAAATTGGATTAGTAAGTATGCAGATGATACCAAGATAGGGGGTGTTGTGGATAATGAAGAGGATTTCCAAATTCTACAGAGTGATTTAGGCCATTTGGAAAAATGGGCTGAAAGATGGCAGATGGAGTTTAATGCTGATAAATGTGAGGTGCTACACCTTGGCAGGTCAAATCAAAATAGGACGTACATGGTAAATGGTAGGGAATTGAAGAATACAGTTGAACAGAGGGATCTGGGTATAACCGTGCATAGTTCCTTGAAGGTGGAATCTCATATAGATAGGGTGTTAAAGAAAGCTTTTGGTATGCTAGCCTTTATAAATCAGAGCATTGAGTATAGAAGCTGGGATGTAATGTTAAAATTGTACAAGGCATTGGTGAGACCAAATCTGGAGTATGGTGTACAGTTTTGGTCGCCCAATTATAGGAAGGATGTCAACAAAATAGAGAGAGTACAGAGGAGATTTACTCGAATGTTGCCTGGGTTTCAACAACTAAGTTACAGAGATAGGTTGAATAAGTTAGGTCTTTATTCTCTGGAGCGCAGAAGGTTAAGGGGGGACTTGATAGAGGTCTTTAAAATGATGAGACGGATAGACAGAGTTGATGTGGACAAGCTTTTCCCTTTGAGAATAGGGAAGATTCAAACAAGAGGACATGACTTCAGAATTAAGGGACAGAAGTTTAGGGGTAATATGAGGGGGAACTTCTTTACTCAGAGAGTGGTGGCGGTGTGGAATGAGCTTCCAGTGGAAGTGGTGGAGGCAGGTTCATTGGTATAATTTAAAAATAAATTGGATAGGCATATGGATGAGAAGGGAATGGAGGGTTATGGTATGAGTGCAGGCAGGTGAGACTAAGGGAAAATAAAGTTGTTCGCCACGGACTTGTAGGGCCGAGATGGCCTGTTTCCGTGCTGTAATTGTTATATGGTTAGAATAGAATATTAGCTATAAGGAGAGGTTGGACAAACGGAATGTTTTTTGCTGGAGCGTCAGAGGCTGAGACGAGACCTGATAGACGTATATAAAATTATGAGAGACATATAGATGGAGCAGGCAGTCTTTTCCCCAGAGTGGAAATGTCAAATATGCGAGGGCATAGAGTTAAGGTGAGAGGGGGGGAGTTTAAAGGAGATGTGTGAGGCAAGTTTTTCTTGCACAGCTGCAGGTGTGCTGTCAGGGGAGGTGGTGGAAGCAGATACAATAGTAATCTTTAAAAGGCATTTGGACAGATACATGTACAGACAAGGGGTAGAGGGATGTAGACCATGCCCAGTCAGATGGGATGAGTTAGGCTGACATCATGGTTGGTGCAGACACAGTGGGACAAAAAGGCCTGTTCCTGCAATGTAAATATATGTTCTACAATATATGAAAAATATATGTTCTACAAGATAAATTGTCCTTTCTGGTTAGTCTCTAAACTAGGTCAGATGTAATGCTATATAGCTTTATATAATTGAGGAAAAAAACCTATGCAGACAGCAGTCATTTGTTGCACATGTTTTCAGCGAACTGCCCACAAATAACAATATGTTTATATCTTGGTCAGTGGGTAGAAGTTTTGCTTCCATTTTATGTCACAGAAATCTTTCTCATTGTACTTAATTTTTTGCAAAAATGGCTCCTAGTTTATTATAGTTGTATTGAATGGAAAATTGATGAGAGCAAGTAAATGGTTGAGATTTGGGAAGGTACTTATCCAACCACTACCACCTGGTGGCCATTCAGCTGTGCATTGATAGTTTCAGCTGGATCCTGTGCTCCAACCTGTTGGACATTGTATGAAAATTAGCTTTCAAGTTTACTTAAACAATTGAGATTGTAACATTAAATTATTTCTGCAGTTGTGCTGGATGTGTTGAGTTCTTGGACAAATTGGAAAATTCTTCTTAGTGGTCAACACTCAATCAAAACCTTTCCAATCCCTCTGCCAGAGTTTTGCAGTTCTCTGCAAACCTGCATATTTCTTGAAGGATTCATGATTAACCTAGTCCATTCAGTGATATGATAATGATCCTGTTTTCTCTTGTTAGGTGGCAGTGTGATCCACACTCGCTGCACAGAGACGTTAGAGACCAAGACTATTCTTAGTCTGTTTGGCATTTCACTGTGGTACCAATCTCACTCACCCAGAGCTGTAATTCAGGTATATAATCCTTGTACTGCTGCTCCCTTCTGTCTTGAAAGCAGTGACCTTCGAATCCTCTCCTAGAGGCAGAAAGGTATAGGGACGCTATATGTCCACAACTTCAAGATTTGCTGTTGGGAGCACCACAACTAGTGTGCCTTCTGCTTTCCCCAGGTTTATGTGAAACATAATCTGTCTGCATGACAGTTCTTCCCAGTCAGAAGAATGCAAGGTATTGATATATATGTCAAAAAAAGTCATGTATTGGCCCATTATGCGTGCTTGTTCAGTACCACAGTTCTGGGATGTGGAATAGAAACATGGAAATTATGAACAGGAGTAAGCAATGTGGCCCTTCAAATCCACTCAACCCCTCAGTGTGATCATGGCTGATCATCCAAATTGATCCCCAGTTTGGGGACTCCCCATACCTTTCTCCCCATACCTCTTGGTCCCTCTAGCTACAAGAACAATATTTAACTCATGAGTATATTCAACAATCTGATTTCAATTGCATTCCATGATAGAGAATTCCTCTGGTTCACCACTCTGGATGAAGAGATTTTTCCCCCTCTGAGTTCTACTTGACCTCACCTTATCCTCGCACTGTGATCCTGGTCCTAAAAAGCCCCAGTATCAGGAACATCTTACCTCGAATCTTTCCAGTCCTGTTACAACTTCTAAATGTTGTAGGTTTCTATAAAATTGTCATTCCTTCCTAACTTCAGTGAATATTGACCAGATAGCTCTTCATACGTCAGCCCTGCCATCCCTACAGTTAATCTGCTGCACTTTTGATGCGTTCCCTCCAAAGCAAAAATATCCTTCCTCAAGGAAAAGTGGGCTCCTTCTATCTGCTTTAACCAAACTCTGAGCTTTCTGCTCCCCATTCCGCTCACCTGGATGTAGATTGCCAGTGTGTTTGTCAAATCTTCAATTCAGTTCAGATTTTTTAAATCTACTTATGGAGTCATATAGCTGGAAAATTGTAGCGCGTTTTCTCATTGTGCAGGGTTGAGGTAAATTGGCAGAAAACATTGAGGGGTGGCGACTGCAGATTCCTGCCAAAGTAACCCTCACCCCAATAACCCATCCCTGTTCCCAAAATAACTCTTGACACCGGTTCGAATCAAGAATTGGTTTATCTCTGCCTTAAATAAATATCCACTGACTTGGCCTCCACAGCCCTCTGTGGCAATGAGGTTCCTCCTCACCTCATTTCTAAAGGCGCACCCTTTAATTCTGAGGCTTTGACCTCTGGTCCTATACTCTCCCACCAGTGGAAACATCCTTTCTACATCCACTCTATGCCTTTCATTATTCTGTATGTATCCTCATATGCTCATGTGCATCGTGTCCAAAAATACAAATCTTTGCTGTCCCTTTAGGAAGAATCAGTGTTCTGTTGAAAGGAAGGGGGATAACTGTGGGTAGAGAATTGTGGGCGGCACAGTGGTAGAGTTGTTGCCATACAGCGCTTGCAGCGCCGGAGTCCCCGGTTCGATCCCAACTATGGGTGCTGTCTGTACGGCGTTTGTACGTTCTCCCCGTGTGACCTGCTTGAGTTTTCTCCTAGATCTTCGGTTTCCTCCCACTCTCCAAAGACGTACAGGTTTGTAGGTTAATTGGCTTGGTAAATGTAGATTGGTTTATGCATGAAAGCCAATTATAGTAGAATAGCATCACTAACCCCACCCTACTGTGTGATTCATACTAACACCCACTTCCTACACTGGTCAGTCTTAGAAGCGGTTACGATGAACTAACAACTAACGACCTGCTGTACCGTTATAATATGGGTACTGATTAAAGATGATCTTGAACTTCAGATTGTGGATTTTGCTTATTTACAGTAAATGTAAAACAAAATTGTCCCGAGTGTGGGTGGGATAGTGTTAATATTTCCTGTTTCTGCACTGTATCTCTAAATTAAACTGAGAATCTTTCCTAATTTTTTTGTTCTTGATCTCTCTTGCAGCCGGAGGTTCATCCTGGGAACTGTTAGCCATTTAAAGGCTCCCAAGGCTTTGTTGTCATCAAGCTTGCTGTCCGGATCAGGCCTACAGCCTTTATCCTAGAGCACATTCCAAGATCCATTTCTCCGCGTGGATCAATTAGAAGTGCCCCTCAAGACTTCTCTGTTTATGTGAGTGAAACGTATAGAATATGAATGAATGTTTGGGAAGCATGGTGTTTGTATGGAGCATGCAGCTGAACATGGCAAGGCTTTCTTGGACATTGGGTTCCATGTTCAGGGTCCCGAGTGGTCTCACAATCCACGTCAATAGCATTAACAAGTTCTGTTAAAAATGAGCAAATTCCATTTCACAGTCCAGAACAATAATCCCTCAAATAGAAGGCCCTCTAAAATAATCTTCAATCTTTCATGCTACACAAGTTGCTCATACTGGTGTTTAAACTGTGATTCTGGGTTTTCACTGTCTTCACTGAGTTTTGTCACTTTATTGCACAATCCTCAACACTGCTAACCACAAAGGCTTCATACAGTGATGAAGCAACTTTACAACCAATAGATGAGATTCAAGTTAACACTACCCTAACACATACTAGGGACAATTTTTATGCCAAGTGCTTTCCTGAGGGGGTGTGAACAATTCGTCAGTGGTGTTCTCTCAGGATTGAGGATGACTTGCTGCCACTCTAGTTATGTGGGTATAGAGGTGCCTGATGAGGCCCCTGTGGGCGACCACTCTCATCTTCTCCCACAGATGAGAGATGATACTACGCATGTACAACATCGTTTCATTTTGTTTGATTGTGTACACATTCACTTCATGTGCTAAATGAGGTTATGACATTTTTCCAATTGACTTTTAGGCAACTACTTTATGACTTTACATATTCAACCAAGCTTTCTTCTAGGCAAGGGTGAAAGTCCTGCTTCCACCAGGCAGGTATAATTGTTGGGGTGACTGGAGAGTAATTTTCTGTATGCAAAGCTTGCTAATTTCTACTTATTCACAGGGCTTGGATGATGACAATCAAGCCGAAGGGATCCTATTGGGACAGTACACGTACAACGAGGAAGGGGATTCAATCCAGACGTTTGAGGTGCAGGTATGGAAGTGAATAAAGGATCATTGATTCTTTGTTGGAACAATTTACATGCATATCAAGCCAATTAACCTACAAATCTGTATTTGGTGTGGAAGGAAACCGAAGATCTCGGACAAACCCACGGGCGAATGTACAAAGTCTGGAACTCGGAGTTGTAAGGCAGCAACTCTACCGCTGCTCCTCCGTGCCACACTTTTCTCACTTAAAACATATTTGTTTCAGGCAAAGGCTTTATAGAATGCCATCCTGATTCATTCCAGTAATGGAGATCAAGGTGGCAAAGATCAATCACATGATCCAGGAGCCACCAGTGAGTGAATGGGGATGAACTCCAGTGAAGGCAACTAAAGCTTGAAATTCTGGCACGGTGCTGTTTTCATGCAGTGTCTTGAAATCCCTTTTACTCTGGAAACTGCAGTATTTACTGTGATTGTCCCCGTTGTGCATCTGATGTGGTCTCCACATTGGTCTTTGTCATTCTTTCTTCTTTTGGGGCATTGCCACAGACGTTCAACCAAGTTGATCATGCCCAGGATACTGCGTCATAAACAACATACTTTTTGTGTTTCTTCCAATCATTTTTCTGCATGATATTTCATCTGCATGCCCCTGCTCATTCATTTAACCTGTCATTATCCAAAGAAGCCTCTCCTAATCCTGTTCAGCTCACACAGCCACTCTGCTTTGGTTAGCAAACCTCTATACATTTTGATCCCTTCGCCCAAATTGTTAATGTGACTTAGTTGGATACTTTCTGAAAGTCTAATACACACCATCTTACCCCTGCTAGTTAAACCTTAAAAAAACACTTGAATGGATTTGTCAAACATTTGTCATTGAAAATCAATCTTGACCCTACCCAGCTTATTTATTTGAAGCACCATGTTACAACTTCTGTATTAATAGATTGCATTATTTTCCATAACTCTAAAAGGCAGATTGATCTGTAACTTTCCATTTTTTTAATCTCCCTCCTTTCTGGAATTTGCTACCTTCTGTTTTGTGGGAAAAGTTCTACAATTTATGGAATTTTGAAAGATGACAACCGTTGCTATAGAAACATAAAAACATAGAAAATAGGTGCAGGAGTAGGCCATTCGGCCCTTCGAGCCTGCACCGCCATTCAATTTGATCATGGCTGATCATCCAACTCAATATCCCGTACCTGCCCTCTCCATACCCCCTGATCCCCTTAGCCACAAGGGCCACATCTAACTCTCTTAAATATAGCCAATGAACTGTCCTCAATTACCTTCTGTGGCAGAGAATTCCAGAGATTCACCACTCTCTGTGTGAAAAATGTTTTTCTCATCTCGGTCCTAAAAGACTTCCCCATTATCCTTATACTGTGACCCCCTATTCTGGACTTCCCCAACAGTGGGAGCAATCTTCCTGCATCTAGCCTGTCCAACCCCTTATGAATTTCTATAAGATCCCATTCAATCTTCTAAATTCTAGCGAGTACAAGCCGAGTCTATCCAGTCTTTCTTCATATGAAAGTCCTGACATCCCAGGAATCAGGCTGGTGAACCTTCTCTGTACTCCCTCTATGGCAAGAATGTCTTTCCTCAGATTAGGAAAGCAAAACTGTACACAATACTCCAGGTGTGGTCTCACCAAAACCCTGTACAACTGCAGAAGAACCTCCCTGCTCCTATACTCAAATCATTTTGCTATGAATGCTAGCATACCATTTGCTTTCTTCACTGCCTGCTGCACCTGTATGCCTACTTTCAATGACTGGTGTACCAAGACACCCATGTCTCGTTGCATCTCCCCTTTTCCTAATTGGCCACCATTCAGGTAACAGTCTACTTTCCTGTTTTTGCCACCAAAGTGGATAATCTCACATGTATCCACATTATACTGCATCTGCCATGCATTTTCCCACTCACCCAACCTATCCAAGTCACCTTGCAGCCTCGTAGCATCCTCCTCACAGCTAACACTGCCCTCCAGCTTTGTGTCATCCGCAAACATGGAGATGTTGCATTCAATTCCATCGTCCAAATCATTAATATATATTGTAAATAGCTGGGGTCCCAGCACTGAGCCTTGCGGTACCCCACAAGTCACTGCCTGCCATTCCGAAAAGGACCCGTTTTCATCTACTCTTTGCTTCCTGTCTGCCAGCCAGTTCTCTATCCACATCAATACTGAACCCCCAATACCGTGTGCTTTAAGTTTGCACACTAATCTCTTATGTGGGACCTTGTCGAAATCCTTCTGAAAGTCCAGGTATAACACATCCACCTGTTCTCCCTTATCTACTAGTTACATCCTCGAAAAATTCTATAAGATTCATCAGACATGATTTACCTTTCATAAATCCATGCTGACTTTGTCCAATGACTTCTCCGGGGGGGGGACACAATTTCTTGGCGGCCGCATGTGCCCACACACACACGCACAAACACGCACACGCACACACACACACACGCGCGCGCGCGCGAGGCTTCGGAGGCTTCAGCCGTGAGCCCTGTGGAAACCCACTGTCAAAATAAACTTAAGCGAGAGAGATGGCGGAGCGAGCGCTTGGAGAGCTGGTGCTCAGTCTGTTCAGCAGCAAGAGTGAGATCAATATCTTGCTAGTGGGGAGAAAAAGACTCCGTACAGACAGCGCCCGGAGTCAGGATCTAAACCCGTGTCCCTGGCGCAGTGAGGCAGCAGCAACGCACGGGCCGGGTGGCCTCTCTGTGTACCTGCCAGCAGCCGCAGCAGACCCTCTACCTTCTAGACAGAGAACCGCATCCCTGGCGGTGACCCGGTCCCAGTTCCCTCTGCTCATCGGGCGCCAACTCCACGCTGTACCGAATCACCCCTGAGTCAAGCGGCGCGCTGGGCTGGAGGAGAGAGCGAGATGTATTAGTGTGAGGCTTCGGCCGTGGGGCTTGAATCAGTTAATTTAGGGGGTCTTTCATCGGCCGGTGGAGGTGGCGATTCACTGTGATGGATATTTGTGTAAATTCTCTTGGTTCTTTTCATGTTGTATGACTGCAGAAACTAAATTTTGTTTGAACTTCATTTGAGGTTCAAATGACAATAAACGGTATTGTATTGTATTGTATTGCATTACATCCCTGTTTTTGTTTTCTAGCCCCCTTGAAATATATTGCGCTTGCCAATGGGAGGGGAAGAGAGACGAGAGCGGGCTGTTACGTTTTTACCTCAAATTGCATGGGGCGAGCACAAATTGAAGGGTTTCAAACAAGAGTAAACCCTCTGAGGTGAGGCCTGCCTGCTTGTATCTCACAAATACAGGCAAGGCAGCCTCTCCAAGGGAAGCACAGCCACTGAGCCATTATAATCAAAGATCCTATAGCGAGCAAGATAGTCCACTCCTGCTAAATCCAATGGGCTGACGTGTAGTATGGAACAGAGCGGAATGTGGGCCATTTCTTCGGCCATTTCAGTAACCCGACCCGACTTTGGTTATCCCTCTCGCAGTGTAAGCAGCGTTGGGGGGGAACAGTTTGTGTGTGTGATACAGGGTTAGATTCATAATTCATAATTCTGTTCATTCATAATTCTGTTAATTTTTGTTAAAGATTAATGTTTATAAATTACGATTCTGTTAATTTTCTATTTTAATGTATTTTTAAACAGTTATTTTTAAATGACTCATGTGCTGTGTTTGAGTTTGTATTACACTTGCACTCTGTAATTCATCTAATCACACTGTTCACTACTCAATTATTTGGGAAAATAATAGCAATATAAAGATTCCAGCTGCTCTACACCTGGAATGTTACTTAATGTTTTTGTGTCTATGGAATTGTTTCTCAACAATAAAATGGGTCTGGTCTTCCCAATAGCCAGAGAGTGGAATGAGATCTGTCTGTAATGGTGGAGTTATCTAAATGAAGTATTTAACAAAATAACATTTGTTTTTGGGCAAGATTTACAAATGATGTATAACTTAAGGATGGTTTTATTCAGCGAGCATACAACTGATTAGATTGTGTTGGAAAGAACACACATACACACACACATCTGTGAATGTGATATAAATGTATATAATCATATAACACACACATATATATATTTCTCCAGATTTTTAATTCTAATGATAAACATTATTTCGGACTAGACAAGGGACAACATTAAATTAAAAAACATTGTAAACCTCCCCGCAACTTCACCCTGGTGTTCCAGCCGTGCTGATCCGGGCCAGACTCCCCACACACTGTGGAAGGAACATAGGCATCTTTTCCCTTTTTATTGTGATTTATTTCTCTTTTTTAAGCTGAATATCTGATAACAACACATTAGCAGTATATTGCACCAATATTGCACCAACCCACTCAATTTTAACTAATTCATAATAGAAATCCATAAACACGGTTAACATATTTCATTTCTGACATGCATGGTAAGATTCACATCATTCACCTTATTCTGTGCACGAGATACACAGGGTTGCAGTGTTCAGCATATCAGCGAACCAATGAAAGTGATGTAAAATTCAACGTATGTAACACGATGATAGCCCTGCTTACACCAAAGGGCACAATGTCCAGTGTAGATACAATAATAAATAAATCACCATTTGCATTGTTTTGTGTGGTTAACAAATCACAATCTCACACTATTAAAATAACGAGTGTATTTGATCAATAAATAATTTAACAACATCATGTACTTTACTTATGTGCCACTTTTTGAACTTTCCTACACTTCCTTTTAATGGTCAAGTCTGCAGGTTTCTATTCTTAAATGTGTCCATAATGTATGCGGACACTCACAAAGATTGCTACAATTCGTGCCTTGAGTCTCTGGCAGCACAAGTTAATGTCCTTGTATTCCTGTGTATTGTGTTTATTAGATGGGAACTGTTGCCCCTGCTCATGTTAACATTGTCAAATTCTGTGCGGAACACTTCCTCGCACACCTCACAGAACGTGAGAAAGTGTTCAGAAGGCAGCATCAGGGAGTCGAAGTCAGACGTCGATGTGTCATATACCTTATGGTGAATGAATATGAGGGCAGGATCAACTAAAGTGGCATCAGGTCATAGCAGAACTTCTCTGCATGTGTGGCATTTTGAGGACAGTTCATGTGAGGTGAGGATTCTACGAGATGTAGCCTGCGATGTAAGCCAGTGTATTCTCTTCAGTGAGATCAAGTGATATGCTGCAAACTACATGGTCCTGTTGTGCCCTATTGGTTTGGGGGAGAGATGGAGATGGTTTCTTGACTCTGTTCTTTGTCAGTGTTTGCAGTGTGAAGATAAATTTGGCATGGTCAGGGGAACAGTTTGCACCCAGAGATGGCTTTATCAGTTCAGCTACCATGACCATTCTAAAATAGAAACTCCTTTGCTGATGGGTTTTCTCAGAATCCGCCCTTTCGCCGAATGGCGGAGAACAAATTCTCAACGACATCCTGATGAAGCCTAGATGTGAGCATATCACGAGCATCTGTGTTTTCCTTTATGTGCTGCCACAGCTGTGAAATGCAAGACATTGCAAGCCGCCATCCTTTGACAAACAACACATTTTTTTGCTCCAAGCACTTTTAAGCTTTGGAGTACAGGCATGCATGATTCAAAGAATGACCAATGTGCAGTTTTCACACATAGGCCTCCTCAATTTTCTTTTGTCCTTGACAAACCTGCTGTTAAGTGAATCAAACAGTCCGTCTATCATTGTAATGAACTCCGCAGTATAAGCAAGCAACTTTCCAATAGATGAATAGGTGTAGACGCCTGCTACTACCGAATGGCTGAGCACCTGCGCTGCTTTGTTGACTCTCATTTCAGAGAAGTTGTTTAGAACAAAGTGGCCTCTGGTCAGTTTATGGACTTTCCTAATGTGCAACTGTGATTCAAGTTCAAAAAATGCATGAATATGTGCCCACTCGATGTGTTTCTTTCTGCCATCCTTCTCCAATGCCTACAAAAACATACTTCTCCAAATTGGATCTCGTGTTTTTTAGCAAGTGTGGCGGGTCATGCAAGCAAAAGATCTTGGCTTCTCCGTGGATGAAGAAAGGATGATTTTCTGTCACACCCAAGTTTACCGGGGCTATGACAGAAATATTTCAAATGTCATTAGAAACGGGAATAGTCCCCGAGGATTGGCGTACTGCGCATGTTGTTCCATTGTTTAAAAAGGGTTCTAAGAGTAAACCTAGCAATTATAGGCCTGTTAGTTTGACTTCAGTGGTGGGCAAATTAATGGAAAAGATACTTCAAGATAATATATATATAATATATATATAAGCAGCTGGATGAACAGGGTCTGATTAGAAACAGTCAACATGGATTTGTGCCTGGAAGGTCATGTTTGACTAATCTTCTTGAATTTTTTGAAGAGGTTACTAGGGAAATTGACGAGGGTAAAGCAGTGGATGTTGTCTATATGGACTTTAGTGAGGCCTTTGACAAGGTTCCTCATGGAAGGTTGGTTAAGAAGGTTCAACTGTTGGGTATAAATACAGCAGTAGCAAGATGGATTCAACAGTGGCTGAATGGGAGAAGCCAGAGGGTAATGGTAGATGGTTGTTTGTCGGGTTGGAGGCAGGTGACTAGTGGGGTGCCACAGGGATCGGTGTTGGGTCCTTTGTTGTTTGTCATGTACATCAATTATCTGGATGAAGGTGTGGTAAATTGGATTAGTAAGTATGCAGATGATACCAAGATAGTTGTGTATAATGAAGAGGATTTCCAAAGTCTACAGAGTGATTTAGGCCATTTGGAAGAATGGGCTGAAAGATGGCAGATGGAGTTTAATGCTGATAAATGTGAGGTGCTACCCCTTGGCAGGACAAATCAAAATAGGATGTACATGGTAAATGGTAGGGAATTGAAGAATACAGTTGAACAGAGGGATCTGGGAATAACCGTGCATAGTTCCTTGAAGGTGGAATCTCATATAGATGCAGGGGTCACAGCTTGAGGATAATAATAATAATAATAATAATCTTTATTTATATAGCACTTTTCAACAAAACCAGTATTTGAACCAAAGTGCTTTACAGAGATTGATTAAATTAATTGAACAGATCAAATGTCAATATATCCATACAAAACAAAAAAGAGAAAAAAGAAAAAAGACACAGAACAGTACACTATAGAAATCAACATGAAACGTCCCCCCACAGCAGAATTCACTGTGAGGGAAGGCACTAAAAATATCCAGTTCTCCCCCTCATAGTCCACCCGAGGTCGGGGTCTATATGTGGCCTCCTCAGCCAACTCGATGTTCTCAGGCCCTCTGCCGCGAAGCTGGATCATCGGCGTCGGGTGAACATTCTTCAGCGGCCTGGACTGAAGCGGCCGCTTCCTCCCTGAAGACTGCAGGATAAGGGGGAAATCCTTTAAAACCGAGATGAGGAGAACTTTTTTCACACAGAGAGTGGTGAATCTTTGGAACTCTCTGCCACAGAGGGTAGTTGATTGGCTATATTTAAGAGGGAGTTAGATGTGGCCCTTGTGGCCAAGGGGATCAGAGGGTATGGAGAGAAGGCAGGTACGGGATACTGAGTTGGATAATCAGCCATGATCATATTGAATGGCGGTGCAGGCTCGAAGGGCCGAATGGCCTACTCCTGCACCTAATTTCTATGTTTCTACAGATAGGGTGGTAAAGAAAGCTTTTGGTATGCTAGCCTTTATAAATCAGAGCATTGAGTATAGAAGCTGGGATGTAATGTTAAAATTGTACAAGGTGTTGGTGAGACCAAATCTGGAGTATGGTGTACAATTTTGGTCGCCCAATTATAGGAAGGATGTCAACAAAATAGAGAGAGTACAGAGGAGATTTACTAGAATGTTGCCTGGGTTTCAACAACTAAGTTACAGAGAAAGGTTGAATAAGTTAGGTCTTTATTCTATGGAACGCAGAAGGTTAAGGGGGGACTTGATGGAGGTCTTTAAAATGATGAGAGGGATAGACAGAGTTGATGTGGATCAACTTTTCCCTTTGAGAATAGGGAAGATTCAAACAAGAGGACATGACTTCAGAATTAAGGGACAGAAGTTTAGGGGTAACATGAGGGGGAACTTCTTTACTCAGAGAGTGGTAGCGGTGTGGAATGAGCTTACAGTGGAAGTGGTGGAGGCAGGTTCGTTGGTATAATTTAAAAATAAATTGGATAGGCATATGGATGAGAAGGGAATGGAGGGTTATGGTATGAGTGCAGGCAGGTGGGACTAAGTGAAAAAAGTTGTTCGGCACGGACTTGTAGGGCCGAGATGGCCTGTTTCCCTGCTGTAATTGTTATATGGTTATATGGTTGTACAGTCAAACATTGCTTGGGCCTTGATCTCAAACCACGGCCTTAGGCTGTAGTCCAATTGCCCTAACCTTATGTAAGCATTCATTGAGTAATGTTTGCAGTTTGTCTGCCCTTGTGCAGTATCACCACAGAAAGTAACCTACAGGTTGTTTCAATTTTCCAAACAGGTCTCTAATCATGAAAACGAGAGCATGATTGGCAGACCGAAACATCTTTCCTAGTGATCCAAACGCCTCAAAACCCTCAACTGGATCTTCAGTAATATTGTACGAGGCCTGCACGTGGACTCATTTAATCAAAGGAGATGATACAGAATGTATCCCTCTCTATCATTCCTGCTACCGTGTCCTTCAAAAGCTCCAAGATCTTCGGGGGAAATCCCGGTCTTACTTCGACATGACTCAACCATCTATGCAAGATACAAGATACATTTATTCGTCACATATGCCAGATGGCACAGTGAAATGAAATTCTCATACAGCCATACAATAAAAATAAAGGACACAACACACGATAGAATTTAACATAAAACATTCCCACACAGCAGAATCAGAGTTTCCCACTGTGTGGGAAGATACCAAAGTCAGTCTCTTCCTCCACTGTTCTCCGTGGTTAGGGCCTCCCCAAGCCCTCCGCAGTTGCCGCTACGGGCGGCCCGATGTCCAGGGCCGCTTGCCGGGGTGTTGTAATCCGACGTCGGGGCTACGGGACGTCCTCAGCAGCTTGGACACAGAGTCGTCCCTCTCCTACCAGAGTCGACGGCTTCCAAAGCCCGTAGGCCGCGCCGGGTGGAGACCTGCTGCTGTAGACCCTCTGCAAGGCACCCCAGGACTCCACAATGTTGTTCAGCGCCGCCCACGTTAGAAGCTCTCCGCACCAGAGCTCCACAATGTTGGAGCAACGGCCCAACGCTCCGGAGCTCCAAACGGCGACCCAGGTAGGCATCGCCCGCTCCGCGGTGACTCCAGCGCTGCGCCGCCGCTGTAACAGCCCTGGTCCGGTACTTGGTCACCGGCAGGAAAGGCCGTTCCCATCTAGCTGGTAGGTGGGGGGCGAGGACGCCACTGGGAGAAATTGTCACGTCCCCGCCAGGAAGAGACTGGGAAACGGTTTCCCCCTAACCCTGCCCTCCTCTCCCACATAGAAAAGTTAAAGTTTCCCCCAACACAAAACTTTAGACTAACTAAAAATTTTAAAAAAATTGAAATAACAGACAGGCTGTAGGTAGAGGCTGCTGCCAGTGCTGCGCCCCTAGAGGATGAAATTGATGGAAGTGTGAATATGCACTGGCACAACTGATATGCTCGGGTAGAGGCACAAGGCAACTACAATGTCTGAATAACTCCATCGTTTTCTTCTTGATCTTCGAGGTCCTGATGCATTCCGCAATTGTGATGCAAAGAAAGACTTTGTAAAAATGTAAAAATTCTCCTCCGATCAAGTCACTAATTGCATTGCTTTCTGTAGTTCCCTTTTCCGTGGATATTTCCATCTGTTGTTGAGGCGGAAAATACGCTGTCTTTCATTCTTCACAGCTCTTCTGTGATTTACATCTGGTGTGAATTGAAGTCCATTCTCACGAATCTGGTCCGCAGCTAAACAGTAAGAATGGTCGGCCTGTATGTTGTGTGACACTGCCAAGGAAAAAAAAATAGAAAGGGGAAAAAAAGAGAATGAAACGGATTTAGCAAATATATGTAAATAAATCAGCATCTACTGGTAATTCTCAATTGAAATAAATGTGATGCACCAATTTCAGGCTACAAAAATGAAAGTAAAATAATGATCTTGTGTGAAACTGTCCCAGGATGCGGCGCTCACTGTGGCTGTTCGCTGCTCCAGTCCCAGTCATGGTTCCTCGTTGACCGCTCCTCTGTCACCATGGCTGAAGGTGGCCGCACGTCACCGAGACACCGGGTTGGTGAGGGGCTATCCGCCGTTACCTCTGGAATGTTCTGGAACATCTCACACTAGAAAATATAAGTGACAATAGACAATAGGTGCAGGAGTAGTCCATTCGACCCTTCGAGCCAGCACCGCCATTCAATGTGATCATGGCTGATCATCTCCAATCAGTACCCCATTCCTGCCTTCCTCCCCATATCCCCAATCATTTTTAAGAGCCCTATCTACCCGGTGACTGCCAATCCCACCCTCCCCCCCCCCCCCCCCCCCCCCCCCCCCCCCCCCCCCCGACACTATTATTTTTTTTATTCAAATCGTTTGCTATTTCGCTCTTCAAGGGAGATGCTAAATGCATTTCGTTGTCTCTGTACTGTACACTGACAATGACAATTAAAATTGAATCAGATCTCTCGCTTGAAAGCATCCTGAGAACCTGCCTCCACCGCCCTCTGAGGCGGAGAATTCCACAGACTCACCACTGTGAGAAAAAGTGTTTCCTCACCTCCATTCTAAATGGCTTACTCCTTATTCATAAACTGTGGCCCCAAGTTCTGGACTCCCCCACCATTGGGAACATGTTTCCTGCCTCGAGCATGTCCAACCCTTAACAATCTTATATGTTTCAATGAGATATCCTCTCATCCTTCTAAACTCCAGAGTGTACAAGCCCAGTTGTCATACATACTATTACATATTGTGCCACTGACAATTATATCAGTTAGGATACATCTTTGTAATTTAGCAAAAGTAAGAAAATAAATTGTAATTTATAAATTACTTGCCTCTGTGCTGCTTTGAAGCTTCGGTGAAGATAGGAAGTTCTCATTCTTCCCCTTGAGTATCCTGCGTTGGGTAGACAGATGTTTCTGGGGTGAGGGATGTCAAAGAGCGTTGGAACTGCATTCCAATTCAGCCTAGTCTTGGTCTGTTTGTTGGAAAACTGGTCCAGTTCGAAGTGCTCAGAACAAAGACGGCAGTTCTTTGACAAGTATTCCATAGTTCGGTGTAGGGGATAATGTCGACGAGTATTCCGGACCCACTGTCTACATCTGAAATTACAGAAAATATCATGTAGACTAAATAAAACTTTCAGTACAAAACAGAGTCAATATGTTCTTATTCTGCATTAAATAACAGAATGGCAGAAAGAAAATGCTCTTGAGGAGAAGATTTTTACAAGGATGTTGCCATGAAGACTTGACTGTGTCTGAGACAAAGGGGAGCACCCAGCTCTAAGATCTAAGCTATAGCGAGAGTTCGGGCAGGCTTAATAAAATGTTAACTACAAAACAGTCAATATGTTCTTATTCTGCAATAAATAACGGAGAAATAGAAAGAAGCTGTTGAGGTGAAGATTTTTAAGAGGATGTTGCCACAAGGACTCGACTATCTGAGCTCTATTATCTAACCTACAGTGAGAGACTGAACAGGCTAAATAAAATGTTTAAGAGGGAACTGCAGATGCTGGAGAATCGAAGGTTACACAAAAAAGCTGGAGAAACTCAGCGGGTGCAGCAGCATCTATGGAGCGAAGGAAATAGGGTCTGAAGAAGGGTTTCGGCCCGAAACGTTGCTTATTTCCTTCGCTCCATAGATGCTGCTGCACCCGCTGAGTTTCTCCAGCTTTTTTGTGTAGGCTAAATAAAATGTTCAATATGCCACAGAAAGTAATAAATGTTTTCTTACCTTTCCTCCTTAATGGGGAACCTGAAGAAAGACAAGTCGGGTCGCCTACATTGGCGATTGGAGCAATTTACAGCAGAGCAGAATGCAGGACTAGTATATATGGGCGCCATGTACAAAGCAAAGATACGAGTGTGGAGACAGAAGCCGGTTACGGAAATGGGGCCGAAAGTTACCCATGAATCTGCCCATGACCGTCCTACGGCATTTTCTTCGAGTGGAATAACTTGCTCGCTTTAGGATCTTTGATTGCCACGGCGCTGCCGGCCCCGCCACTGCGGCTCCTACATCACGTGGGGGGGGGGGGGGGGGGGGGGGGGGGGGGGGGGGGGGGGGGGGGGGGGGGGGGGGGGGGGGGAGCAGCTGCAGAGGCTGCAAACCTGAGATAAAACCTCAAGGGGGGCCAGACTACAAAATGTTGCAGTAACTCAGTCACACGGGCAGCATCTCTGGAGAGAAGGAATGGGCGACGTTTCAAGGTTGAGACCCGTCCTCAGACTGAGAGTCGCAGGAGTGATATCGACGGTGATGTGGAGTGAAAAGCTTCTAAATAGAAACATAGGCAACAGTTGCAGGAGGCCATTCGGCCCTTCAAGCCAGTCGACCTATTCTTACGTCATGTCAGTCCTGCCATCCCGGAAATTAACCTGGTGTACCGAACCTGCATTCCCTCAAAAGCAAGTATGTCCTCCCTTAAATTAGGAGACCAAAACTGTGCACAATACACCAAGTATGGCCTCACCAGGGCTCCGTACAACTGGAGAAATGGCTCTTTGTTCTTCAACTAAACTTGTCATTATGAGGGTCAACATGTCATTAGCTTTCTTCATTGCCAACTGTATATGCATGCTTACTTTCAGCGACTGATGTACAAGATTACCCAGGGCATGCTGTACTTCCCATTTTCCTAACCTGACACCATTCAGATCATAGAGTGCTGGAGTAACACCTTACACTTATCTGTGTCTCCCTCTCCTGTGACTCTCAGTCTGAAGAAGGGTCTCGACCCAAAACGTCGCCTATTCCTTCTGTTCATAGATGCTGCCTCACCCGCTGAGTTACTCCAGCACTTTTTGTTTACCTCAGTCTGAAGAAGGTTCTTTATCACCAGAGATGCTGCCTGTCCACTAAGTTACTCCAGCATGTTGTGTCTGTCTGTGAATAACTTGTATAGGGGACGTTTTCTGGACCACGACCCTTCTTCAGAGAAACTCAGCGGGTGAGGCAGCATCTATGGAGCGAAGGAAATGAGCAACGTTTCGGGCCGAAACCCTTCTTCAGACTCCCTTCTTCAAACGTAGCCTATTTCCTTTGCTCCATAGATGCTGCCTCACCCGCTGAGTTTCTCCAGCATTGTTGGCTACCATCCCTTTTATTGATAACAGTATGAATATTGATTTATCTAACTTCAAGTAACCCTCACATCCCCTCTCTCTCCATCCCTCCCCCACCCAAGTCATACCAGAATCAGTCATCTTGTTGAATCTCATTGTCTGTAACTCAATTTCACCTCACCCACAGCTAACAATGGCCTGTTTCCTTTAACATCGTAAATTTTATTGCACATCTCGAGCATCTGCTTTCTTCTATCATTTTCACATCTCCATTTTACTTCCCAATGCCAGCGAGAGGGAGAGAGTGAGAGGTAGAGGGCGCCATTCCTTCCAGTATTTTGTGTCTACCTAAACAGTGCCTATCCATGTCGCAATGTGCCAGCAGGCTGGAGGAGCGGGCAAAGGCCTTGCCACAGAGCAGGCAGGTGAAGGGGCGCTGGTCGTTTTGGACTCGCAGGTGCTCCAGCAGGTGGTCAAGGCGGGTGAAGCCTTCACCACATGACAGGCAGGGAAAGAGACACTCACCACTGTGGGTACTCCGGTGCTGCCACAGACTCTACATGCGGGTGAATCCCATGCCGCACTTAGCTCACGCAAAGGGTCTCTCTCTGGTGTGTATCCGCTGGTGCTCCCGCAGCCCCCGCGCTCTCTTTAAAAGCTCGTCGCAAGTGGGAGCAGCCTCTCATCGACATGAGCCCGCCGGTGCTGCCGCAACTCCCGCGAGCTGTCAAACACCTCACAGCATTATGGGCAGACGTAGGGCTGGCCACTGGTGTGCACGCGCTGGTGAGACAGGACATGGGAGGCCGTGGCAAAGCACTCTGGGGAAGGGACGGTCGCCGATGTGCACCCTCTGATGGGACAGCAGCCTGGTGGAACAGGTAAAGCCCTTGCCGCACTGGGCACAGATGTAGGAGCGCTCACCGGTGTGGGTGCGCTGGTGGGACAGCAGCTTGGTGGAACAGGTAAAGCCATTGCCGCACTGGCCGCAGGTGTAGGGGCGCTCGCCGGTGTGGATGCGCTGCTGGGACGGCAGGTGGTTGGACTGGGTGTAGCCCTTGCCGCACTGGATACAGTTGTAGGGACACTCACCAGTGTGGGTGCGCTGGTGAACCCGCAGGCTGTTGGACTGGGTGAAGCCCTTGCCGCAGTCGCTGCTGGTGTAGGAGCGCTCTCCGGTGTGGGTGCGCTGGTGAACCTGCAGGCTGCCGGGGGTGGTGGCGGCATGCAGCTTGGGAAGAAGGTCACAGAGTGCTTGAGTAACTCAGTGGGTCGGGCAGCGTCTGTGGTGAACGTGGATAGGTGAAGTTTCACAGAAACATGGACAACAGAAGGAGGAGTAGGCCCGTGTGCCCCCGTGAGCCAGCTCCCGCCATTCAATGGGACTGCCAGGCTGATCATCGCACGTCACACTCCCCGCTTCTCCTTCCTCCCCATATCATGTGATTCCATCGAGCCCGACCCAGAGTTAAATCTAACTGGGCGGAAGGGGGGGGGGAATTTGGGGCCCGGCACTGCCTTCTGAGGCAGGAATTCGCCCTCACAACTCTGGGTGAAATTTTTTTTCTCTCTCCGTCCACTGCAACGGCTGATAAACCTTGTTCTGGAGGGGAACACATCGGGAACAAGCTTTCAAACAAGACATTACTAACCTCTAAAATTTTATGTTCGATAAGGAAGGCTCCTCATCCCCAAATCTGAGGAAGAACATTAGGTGCCATAGAGGGGGCGGGGGCAGAGATGGTTTACCGGACTGATTCCTGGATGAAAGGACGGTCTTATGAAGAAAGCACTGTAGACTTGTTTATACTCTCTAGACTAAGGGGGATTGAGTCAGGGGGATCCGAAGGGGAACAGTACAAAATTCTTAAGGGGTTGGACAGGCTAGATGCAGGAAGATTGTTCCCGATGTTAGGGAAGTCCAGGACAAGTGGTCACAGTTTAAGGGTAAGGGGGAAATCCTTTAAAACCGAGATGAGAAGAACTTTTTTCACACAGAGAGTGGTGAATCTCTGGAACTCTCTGCCACAGAGGGTAGTTGAGGCCAGTTCATTGGCTATATTTAGTTAGATGTGGCCCTTGTGGCTAAGGGGATCAGGGGGTATGGAGAGAAGGCAGGTACGGGATACTGAGTTGGATGATCAGCCATGATCATATTGAATGGCGGTGCAGGCTCGAAGGGCCGAATGGCCTACTCCTGCACCTAATTTCTATGTTTCTATGTTTCTATGTTTCTAAATTCCAGCCCAGTCCACCCATTCTTTCATCATATAACAGTCTCGCCATCCCGGAAATTAACCTGGTGAACCTACGCTGCACTCCCTCAATAAAAAGAATGTTCTTCCTCAAATTAGGAGACCAAAACTGCACACAATACTCCAAGTGCGGTCTCACCAGCGCCCTGTACAACTGCAGTAGGGCCTCCTTACTCCTAAACCCAAATCCTCACGAAACTAAGGCTAACATGCCATTAGTTTTCTTTGCTGCTTGCTGTACCTTCATGTTTACTTTCAGTGAATGATATACAAGGACACCCACGTCTCGTTGCACCTCCCCGTCTCCTAATATTGGCTCATTACCATTCCGTGTACTGAGATGCGGGTGTCAGGTTATGGGGAGAAGGCAGGAGAATGGGGTTAGGAGGGAGAGATAGATCAGCCACTGCCCAGTCCATCATCGGCTCTGACCTTCCTTCCATCGAGGGGATTTATCGAAAAGGCTGGCAGTATCATCAAAGACCCACACCATCCTGGCCACACACTCATCTCCCTGCAACCTTCAGGTAGAAGGTACAGGAGCCTGAAGACTGCAACAACCAGGTTCAGGAACAGCTACTTCCCCACAGCTACTTCCCCATTAAACCTGGCTCGACCAAACTCTGAACATTAATAACCCATTATTTGTTATTTGCACTTCATCAGTTTATTTATTCATGTGTTTTTGTAGTAAATGCCTATTATGTTCTGTGTGCTGAAGTAAAGCAAGAATTACATTGTCCTATCAGGGACACATGACAATAAACCTGAACTTGAACTTGAATGGCGGAGTAGACTTGATGGGCCGAATGGCTTAATTCAGCTACTAACACAAATGACCTTGTCTCCGCGTTGGAGCCACACAAGGCTTGCACTCAACGTTATTAGCACGTAATAAAAAAAGCTTTTCACTGTGCTCGGTACACGTGACAATAAACTAAACTGAACCGTCCCTCTGCCAGGGGGCGCTGTGGCCAGCTGACCGGAGACGCTGTACCGCGGCGCCCCGTCACCAGGGGGCGAGAGAGAGAGAGAGAGAGAGAGAGAGAGACAGAGAGAGAGAGAGAGGGGGAGGGAGAGGGGGAGAGGGGGGGGGGGAGGGGGAGAGAGGGGAGGGGGGAGGGAGAGGGGAGAGGGGGGAGAGGAGAGGAGGAGAGGGGAGAGAGAGGGGAGGGGGAGGAGGGGAGGGGGAGAGAGAGGGGAGAGGGGGGAGAGGGGAGGGGGAGGAGAGGGGGAGAGAGGGGGGAGAGACGGAGAGCGAGGGAGGAGGGAGGGAGGGAGAGGCGAGAGAGAGGAGAGGAGAGAGAGGAAGAGAGAGAGAGGACAGAGATGGAGGGGGAGAGATTGGGGGAGAGAGAGAGGGGGAGGAGAGGAGGGGGAGAGGGAGGGGATAGGGAGGGGGGCGAGAGATGGGGGAGACAGAGGGCGATAGAGAGAGGGGGAGAGGGAAGAGAGAGAAAGAAAGATGGAGGGATATAGAGGGGGAGATGAGAGATGGGGAGAGAGAGGAGTCAGAGTGGGAGGGGGAGGAGAGGGAGGGGGGGGAGGGAGAGAGGGGGAGGGGGAGGGAGGAGAGGGAGGGAGAGAGAGAGAGAGAGAGAGGGAGAGAGAGAGAGAGAGAGGGAGGGATACAGAGAAAGGTTGAACAAGTTAGGGCTTTATTCTTTGGAGCGCAGAAGGTTAAGGGGGGACTTGATAGAGGTTTTTTAAAATGATGAGAGGGATAGACAGAGTTGACGTGGAAAAGCTTTTCCCACTGAGAGTAGGGAAGATTCAAACAAGGGGACACGACTTGAGAATTAAGGGACTGAAGTTTAGGGGTAACATGAGGGGGAACTTCTTTACTCAGAGAGTGGTAGCTGTGTGGAATGAGCTTCCAGTGAAGGTGGTGGAGGCAGGTTCGTTTTTATCATTTAAAAATAAATTGGATAGTTATATGGACGGGAAGGGAATGGAGGGTTATGGTCTGAGCTTAGGTATATGGGACTAGGAGAGATTATGTGTTCGGCACGGACTAGAAGGGTCGAGATGGCCTGTTTCCGTGCTGTAATTGTTATATGGTTATATGGAAAGAGGGAGATAAGGGGAGGGATAGCGAGAGGGAGAGGCGGACAGAGAGAGAGAGAGAGAGAAATAAACTCTGGTGAGCACTCCGGTAAGTTCTGCCATTAGCAAACAACAAGATACTGGACAAAATTTACACAAACATGGATGAAGCCTACAAAGCCGCCCCTCCCCCACCTTGGACAGTCTGATCACTTCTATTGTTCCTGCTCCCAAAGTACCCTCCACTCATCAGACGTGTTAAACCCACAGTTAAAGTTTGGTCAGAGGAGACGGACTCCACACTTCTGCAATGTTTTGGAAACACAGACTGTAGATTTGTCTATAATGTAGATAAATGTGAGGTTATACATTTTGGTGGCAAAAACCGGAAAGTAGACTTATCTGAATGGTGGCCGATTAGGAAAATGGGAGATACAAAGAGACCTGGGTGTCATGGTACACCAGTCATTGAAAGTAGGCATGCAGGTGCAGCAGGCAGTGAAGAAAGCAAATGGTATGTTAGCATTCATAGCGAAAAGATTTGAGTATAGGAGCAGGGAGGTTCTACTGCAGTTGTACGGGGTCTTGGTGAGACCACACCTGGAGTATTGCGTACAGTTTTGGTCTCCTAATCTGAGGAAAGACATTCTTGCTGTAGAGGGAGTACAGAGAAGGTTTGCCAGACTGATTCCTGTGATGTCAGGACTTTCATATGAAGAAAGACTGGATAGACTCAGCTTGTACTCGCTAGAATTTAGAAGATTGAGGGGGGATCTTATAGAAACTTACAAAATTCTTAAGGGGTTGGACAGGCTAGATGCAGGAAGATTGTTCCCGATGTTGGGGAAGTCCAGAACAAGGGGTCACAGTTTAAGGATAAGGGGGAAATCTTTTAGGACCGAGATGAGAAAAACATTGTTCACACAGAGAGTGGTGAATCTCTGGAATTCTCTGCCACAGAACGTAGTTGAGGCCAGTTCATTGGCTATATTTAAGTTAGATGTGGCCCTTGTGGCTAAAGGGATCAGGGGGTATGGGGAGAAGGCAGGTACAGGATACTGAGTTGGATGATCAGCCATGATCATATTGAATGGGGGTGTAGGCTCTAAGGGTCGAATGGCCTACTGCTGCACCTATTTTCTATGTTTCTAATGTCCTTTCTCAAATTTGGAGACCAAAACTGCACACAATAATCCAGGTGCGGTCTCAGTAGGGCCCTGTGCAACTGTAGGAGAACTTCTTTGCTCCTATACTCCTCCTCTTGTTATAAAGGGCAACATGTAATTTGCCTTCCTCACTGCCTGCTGTATCTGCATGCTTACTTTCATTGACAGATGAACAAGGACCCCCCAGATCCCATTGTATTTCCCCTTTTCCCAACTTGACACCATTTAGATAATAATCTTCCTTCTTGTTTTTGCTACCAAAAGTGGATAACCTCACATTTATCCAAATTAAACTGCATCTGCCATGCATCTGCCCACTCCCCCAACCTGTCCAAGTAATCCTGCATTCTCATAGCATCCTCCTCACAGTTTGCACTGCCACCCAGCTTGGTGTCATCTGCAAATTTGCTAATGTTACTTGTAATCCCTTAATCTAAATCATTAATATATATTGTAAATAGCTGTGGTCCAAGTACAGAGCCTTGCTGTACCACACTGGTCACTGCGTGCCATTCTGAAAGGGAACCGTTAATCCCTACACTTTGTTTCCTGTCTGATAACCAATTTTCTATCCATGTCAACACTCTACCCCCAATACCATGTGCCCTAATTTTGCCCACTTATCTCCTATGTGGGACCTTATCAAATGCTTTCTGAAAGTCCAGGTACACTACATCCACTGGCTCTCCCTTATCCATTTTCCGAGTTACATCCTCAAAAAATTCCAGAAGATTAGTCAAACATGATTTCCCCTTCGTAAATCCATGCTGACTCGGACCGATCCGGTTACTGCTATGCAAATGTGCCGCTATTTCATCTTTTATAATTGACTCCAACATCTTCCCCACCACCGATGTCAGGCTAACTGGTCTATAATTCCCTGATTTCTCTCTCCCGCCTTTCTTAAGAAGTGGGATAACATTAGCAATCCTCCAACCCACAGGAACGGATCCTGAATCTATAGAACATTGGAAAATGGTCACCAATGCGTCCACGATTTCTAGAGCCACTTCCTTAAGTATCCTGGGATGCAGACCATCAGGCCCTGTGGATTTATCAGCTTTCAGTCACATCAGTCTAGCCAACACCATATCCTGCCTCATGTGGATTTCCTTCAGTTCACTAGACACCAGATCCTCTGCCCACTAGTACATCAGGAAGATTGTTTGTGTCGTGCTTAATGAAGATGTATCCAAAGTACCTGTTCAACTCATCTGACATTTCCTTGTTCCCCATAATAAATTCACCTTTTTCAGTCTTCAAGGGTCCAGCTTTGGTGTTAACTAATGTTTTCCTCTGCTATCCAAAATTTGCTGTTATTACTACTTTAATAATTGACTCCAGCATCTTCCCACCACCGCTGTCAGGCTAACTGGTCTATAATCCCCCGTCATCCCTACAGCCTCAAATAGTAAAATTTTGCAGCTATGATAGTAACAGCCACACCTCCAACTCAGGTCGGCATGGAAAGACTGTTCTCCGCACTGAAAATAATTAATTTAATTAATTGAAGATTTAAGGGCTTCAATGAAAGAGGATCTGGTAGAAGCAATTCTGTTCCGAAGGATGTTATTAAACAAATTCAAGGTACACTTTGGCAACTTTTTTTTCTCTTCACTTACATAAAGAAGCTTTTACTACCCTCCTTTATATTCTTGGCTAGCTTTCCTTCGTACCTCATCTTTTCTCCCCATTTTGCCTTTTTGGTTATCTTCTGTTGCTCTTTAAACATTTCCCATTCCTCTTGCTACCCGCTCATCTTTGTTTCATTGTACTTCTTCTCTTTTTATTTTATATCCCTTCCATCCCTTACTCAATTTTATTGCATATCTTGAGCATCTGCTTTGTTCTGTCATTTTCACATCGCCATTTTACTTCCCAAAGGCAGTGGCCTGCGCCGTTTTTGCTGGCATTTAGCGTTGGCGGAATCAGGCCCAATGGCGATGTCTCGTATCCTGATGCTACGCCACCGATCTACCCATCTACTGACAGACTTTCTCTTCCCTCACGAGCTGCAGCTGCAGACCTACCCCTGGTTGTGTCTCCAGCTCCCTCACCACCACACTCGGTGCCCCGCTCGCCTGCCTCACTGTGTTTGTCCCCCAGTTCCCCAATGCCCCCGCCGCACGGGACCCCGACACTCTCGCCGGTGAAGGGAGGAGGTGCGGATCTGTACCGTACGCGCACGGGACGGGTTTGTAGGCCGACCCTTAAATACAAAGACTTTGTTTGAACCACCTGAATTCCCTTGTATGCGCTATTAGTATTTTCGGTCACATTCTTAACCAGTCAGCATCTAGTAACGGGCTTATACATATATATCCTGTCATATATTAGTCCTGACAAAAAACAAATGTTAGTTGGAGGTCTTTTATGTGGTGGGTCGGGAATGGGAAGGGGGAACTTTATTTTCTAGTCCATACCTGGTCGAAGAGGCGGCTTCCCTCTGAGCTGCTTCTTCGCCCCTTCCTCGCGGTCTACCTTCGGAACTGGATCGGCGTTTCCTGTCGGGACAGGCCGGGACTACAGCTTGGGCGGCGGCACAGCGCTGGGATACTAACACGGACAGGGGCGATGCCTTACCGGGTCGCCGTGCGGTAAGCTCCGGAGTGCGGTGACCGCCGACTCCTACATCGACGAGCTGTGGTTGCGGAGCGTCCAGCCGCGGGCGGCGCTGGATTTGGAACACCGCGAAGGCGGGGATCTGAGATTGTCAGAGTTGGAGCTCCAGACCGGGTGCCGCAGTCTCCGGGGAGGGAGCGGCCGCTTTTGACATTTCCAAGCCGCTGAGGAGTGTTTACCCAACGCCGGAGTTTCAGCTTTCCGGCAAAGGGGACCTGAAAACATCGGACTGGCTGTGGAGGGCACAAATAGGCCCCGACCTGAGGTGTTTCACAGAGGAAGAGAGGACTTACCTTTTCGTTGCCTTTCCCCGCAGTGGAAATTTTTGAATCTGTTGTGGGGGGGACGTTCTTGTTGAATTCTATAATGTGTTTTTGTCATTTTTCTGATTTTTAATTTTTCTATGGATGTACGGAAACGTATTTATTTTATTATTTCTTTGATGTGATGTAGGTATGTTACAAAACTCACCTTCAGCGGTGCTGCAGTTCTGCCACTGGCCGTGTGCGCGACTTTGGCGCCTTTGGGGGGGGGGGGGGGGGGGGGGGGGGGGGGGGGGGGTAAATGGGTTTTCTTCTTCTTCCTGGATATATTTTCTCGGTGTGCAAGCTTTTGATGAAGAATTGTACCGACGCCGTTCTGCGATTTTTTTTTTAATCGCCCGACAATTTCAGCACTGGAGTAATTTAAAAATCAGTTTCTAAACCCGTCAACGCCGACAACGGGGACGGATTTCAAGTACGGGACAGGTAAAGGAAAGCCGTTTATTTTATGTATATAAATGCTTCTTATGATGCCTTTAATCCACATGTTACGTTGCGAAACGGTGATTTAGGACCCATACGAACCGGCAGTATTTTTCTGCCGATATGGGCTTTAAATTCACTACAGCCACAACGTTCCAATCGATCGCGTTCCTCAAAAACCCACTCGCAAGATGATTTAAATGGCCATTCATTTACGGGAATTAAACATTAAATACCTTCCATTTGGCCCATAAATTCATGACAATGAGATTTAAAAATCATGTTATATTGTGAATTATTGTGTGAATGTTATTTGGACACTTAGGCTATTTAAAAATGTCAATCTTTTCTTAAGAAATGGGTAGATGTTTAGATCTAGTAATTGAATTTTGTAATTAGCTACAATTGGGTAACTAACTAATTCTATGCTTTAATTGCAGGACATCCAAGTAAGATTGTTTAATATTTGTTTCGGAATGCTTCAATCTATAATAGCTGAAAATGTATTTCAGTTCTCTTAATTTTAAGAAAGTTATGGGCTTTTGACTGTCCTTGATCACAGCTTTTGTGTTAAGTTAATGGAAAAGCAATAGGGAACAAGTTGCTAATTTCCGAGTATGAAAAGGCCACAACTTTTTTTAATACCGAAGATATGAAAGTGAATTAGGTGTCAAATTAATCTTCTTTTTATGCTTTATCTGATGGGATAAATTGCAGACTTGATTTTTTAAATCTCAAAATTTTGTAACATTGCTATGTAAAGCACTTTGGTTTCAACGCGAGTTGATTTAAACGTGCTATATAAATAAAATGTACTTACTTACTTACTTACTTACCTATATCACTTTATTGTAGTCGTGTTTCACTTTTTATTCTTATTATTCTTACAAGGAAAGATGTAGATTGGTTACATTACTTACTAACCAATGTAATGATTTATTAATATAAGCTCCGCCTATTACTACACCATTCATATTATCACAAGCCGACATGTGCTGTTAGTTGGTGCTGTTAGTTGGTGATGCAGCACGGTAGAATTGATATGCTGCTGAGTGTTGTATGTGTTACTCAGTAAATACTGTTGTACCTGAGTACGTGTGACTTACTCAACATGAGCTGCGCTAGAGAAGAGTAGGGGGATGAGGGATCACAGTGGGGTAGAGGAAGAGGGAGTGACCAGGCTTGGGGTGCAGGCAGGGAAGGAGGGAGTGACGTGAGAGTGAAAGAACAGGAGGTGGGAGGAGTGAGTGGAGGAACTGGTAGAAGGGAGTGAGGGCATGGAGGACTAGAGAGGAGTGAGGAATTGAGGTAACAGTGGGAGTGGGGGGGGGGGGGGTCGAGGAGATAGTTATGCCCCTGTCCCACTTAGGAAACCTGAACGGAAACTGCTGGAGACTTTGCGCCCCACCCAAAGTTTCCGTGCGGTTCCCAGAGGTTGCAGGTGGTTGCCGGAGGTTGCAGGTAATAGAAGCAGGTAACAAAGAAACATAGAAAATAGGTGCACGAGTGGGCCATTCGTCCCATCGAGCCTGCACCGCCATTCAATATGATCATGGCTGACCATCCAACTCAGTATCCTGTACCTGCCTTCTCTCCATACCCCCTGATACCTTTAGCCACAGGGGCCACATCTAACCCCCTTTTAAATATAGCCAATGAACTGGCCTCAACCACATATGTGGCAGAGAATTCCCGAGATTCAACACTCTCTGTGTGAAAAATGTTTTTCTCATCTCGGTCCTAAAAGATTTCCCCCTTATCCTTAAACTGTGACCCCTTGTTCTGGACTTCCCCTGCATCGGGAACAATCTTCCTGCATCTAGCCTGTCCAACCCCTTAAGAATTTTGTAAGTTTCTATAAGATCCCCCCTGAATCTTCTAAATTCTAGCGAGTACGAGCCGAGTCTATCCAGTCTTTATTCATATGAAAGTCCTGACTTCCCAGGAATCAGACTGGTGAACCTTTTCTGTACACCCTCTATGGCAAGAATGTCTTTCTATAAGTTCTATAAGTTTCTCGAAGATCCCCCCTCAATCTTCTAAATTCTAGTAGGGAGACTGACAAAAACCTCCGGGAACCGCACGGAAACGTTGGGTGGGCGCAAAGTCTCCAGAGGTTTCCGTTCGGGTTTCCAAAGTGGGACAGGGGGTTGACGCGACTATTGAAACGCCCAATGATCTTCAGTTGTGACGCCGAGATGCCGACGGTTCTTTGCGCCGTTCGAAGAACAGGTCGCCTCTGTTACGTCACTCGCGCTGAGAACCAATCGGCGTTCTCTTTGCCTTTGTCTCCGCGTTCCACGGGTCGCTGGCGGCCAATCACAGCGCGGCCCGGGTGTATGAACGTTCTATTGGGGCGGGGTATAAAAGGGACGCGTTCGGCGAATGCGACACATTGTCTGGAGCTGAGAGACTGAAAGGGACATCATGGTGGGTGATCCCGGGACTGGGCGGCGGGGCGTCGTGTGAAACCGGTGATGGGGAGAGCCGGGATAACTCCAGAGAACCTGGAACAAATGCCCATGGGTGGAGAGTTTTTCCGCGTTGACCACGCTGGGTAAACGCGTTGATCCGGTCGCACACTGTGGTGTGGCGTTGGGGAAATGTTAGCACTCGGAACCGATATCCGTGGGAATAACATAATCATCTCTTCCCCCTTTCCACCGACCCACGCCCTCTTTCTCTCTATCTCCAGCGTGAGTGTATCTCCATCCACATCGGCCAGGCCGGAGTTCAGGTCGGCAATGCTTGCTGGGAGCTCTATTGCCTGGAGCACGGGATCCAGCCGGATGGACAGATGCCCAGCGACAAGACCATCGGGGGCGGCGACGACTCCTTCAACACCTTCTTCAGCGAGACCGGAGCGGGCAAGCACGTCCCCCGGGCCGTGTTCATTGATCTGGAGCCCACGGTGATCGGTAAGGTGAAGCAGGGGAGAGTCCTGACATGTTGGGCTTGTCTGAAACCTTCCCCGCGGCGTTTGCCGAGTGGCGTGTGAACCCGTTTTTAATGAACCAGTTCATTCTCTGTTTTCTGTTTGCTCCCCTGTAGATGAAGTGCGGACCGGCACATACCGGCAGCTCTTCCACCCCGAACAGCTGATCACCGGCAAGGAGGACGCGGCCAACAACTACGCCCGGGGCCACTGCTCCATCGGCAAGGAGATCGTCGACCTGGTCCTGGATCGCATCCGGAAACTGGTAGGTTGTGGAACCGAATCCAACTGTGAACCAGCGCCCGTTATTCAACGATCTGGCGCTCCTGGTTCGCCCGCGGCAATTCCGCACTTCATGAATGACCTATCCCTCAGAATATTCTCTCTCAACTTTCCATCTCCAGATGTTACACACAAATTACAGTTGTTAGGGTGGGACCACAGACGTTAGACACCTCTCCAGAGGGTCAGTTTACTCCTGCAACACTCACACTCACCCCACCTTTCTCCTTCTCAATGCTCTCCGCTTTATCTGCCCACAGGCCGACCAGTGCACCGGACTGCAGGGGTTCCTCATCTTCCACAGTTTTGGGGGCGGCACCGGCTCGGGCTTCACCTCCCTCCTCATGGAGAGACTCTCCGTCGACTACGGCAAGAAATCCAAGCTGGAGTTTTCCGTCTACCCGGCGCCGCAGATCTCCACCGCCGTGGTCGAGCCCTACAACGCGGTGCTGGTCACCCACTGCACCCTGGAGCACTCCGACTGCTCCTTCATGCTGGACAACGAGGCTATTTACGACATCTGCCGGCGGAACCTGGACATCGAGCGCCCCACCTACACCAACCTCAACCGCCTGCTGGGGCAGGTAGTGTCGTCCATCACCGCCTCGCTGCGCTTCGACGGCGCCCTCAACGTGGACCTGCTCGAGCTCCAGACCAACCTGGTCCCCTACCCGCGCATTCACTTCCCGCTGGTGACCTACGCGCCCCTGATCTCGGCCGAGAAGGCTTACCACGAGCAACTGTCCGTGTCGGAGATCACCAACGCCTGTTTCGAGCCGGCCAACCAGATGCTCAAGTGCGACCCCCGCCAGGGCAAATACATGGCGTGCTGCATGATGTACCGCGGGGACGTGGTGCCCAAGGACGTCAACGCCTCCATCGCCACCATCAAGACCAAGCGCTCCATCCAGTTCGTGGACTGGTGCCCGACGGGGTTCAAGGTAGGTGTAGATTGTAAACCAATCCACGCAACATAAGCTTGATCCAACCCGCGGTTCCACACTGTATTGTGATATCTACCACATCCAGAACAGACGAGAACCTTCCTGAACGGTGGCCCAGGTTTCTTAACATTTAGCTCGCAATGGATACTATTGAAAGTTTCTATGAGTCTCTTCTTTCTCTCCCCCGCAGGTGGGCATCAACTACCAGCCCCCGACAGTGGTTCCGGGGGGCGACCTGGCCAAGGTGCAACGAGCCGTCTGCATGCTGAGCAACACCACCGCCGTCTCCATGGCCTGGACCCGCATGAACCTCAAGTTCGACAAGATGTACGCCAAGCGGGCCTTTGTCCACTGGTACGTGGGAGAGGGTCTGGAGGAAGGAGAGTTCCAGGACGCGCGGGAGGACATGGCGTCGCTGGAGAAGGACTACGAGGAAGTGGGCATCGATTCGGCGGATCTGGACAAGAAGGCGGAAGAGGAAGAGTGAATTTTGTTGTATATCTGGAAAGATTAGTTATTTTTAATACTGGTGTATATCTAATTCATGAAATTAAATATATTTGAGACATAATTTGCTATTGCGTCCTTCGCAAAGGCCCAATTGCTTAATGTCTATAGTTTCATACCGTGGAAGCAGACCCTTCGGCCCAACTTGTTCATGCCCACCATGCCGCCTCATCTCTGATCATCCAATTTGCCCACGTTTGGCGAATATCATTCTATCCAATTCTTCGACACGAAACTGCATACATATCCTTTAAATGCTACTGTACCTGCCTCTACTAGATAACCTGGAACCTCGTTCCATGTACCCACCACCGCCTGAGAGATATATGTACAATACAACAATACAATTTATTTGTCACTTGAACCTCATAGAGGCTCAAATGAAATGTTGTTTCTGCAGTCATACACACAAGAAAAAAAGACCCAAGACACAACACAATTTACATAGACATCCATCACAGCGCATTTCCTCCTCGCTGTGATGGAAGGCAAAAAAACTTATCTCTCCCCTGCACTCCCCATTCCCCTCCCGATGTCAGAGTCAAAGCCCCCGGCGGGCGATGGCAATTGTCCCGCAGCCATTAACGCCGCGCCGGGCGATGCAAGGCCGCGCTCCGGGTCTTGTTGTTGGAGCCCCCGGCGGGCGCCAGCAAAGTTCCGCAGCCGTTGAAGCCGCGCCGGGCGATGTCAGGCCCCGCTCCAGGTACTCCTCGACCCCGCGACTCGGGCGGGAGAAGTCGCCGTTGCGGAAGCCCCGAAAAGCGGTCTCCCAGCAGGGACCCGCTGGCTCCCGATATTAATGTCCACCGGACCTGCGGTTGGAGCCTCCGAATCTCCGAGGGTCGGGTCGCAGCAGCACGCCACCATGCTCCACCCGCTCCGAACTCGGCCAGCTCCGTGATGGTGAGTAGGTCCGCTGCTCCGTGACTGGAGCCCCAGGTCGTTCCTGCTGGAGGCCGCTCCACGTTGCAGCACCAATGACAACGGAGACCCGACAGGGAAAAGGTGCAGGGAAAGATTTTAAAAGCCCCCCCCCCACACACACATACCCCATCAAAAATAAAATTAAAGCTACAGTAAAACGGGACACAAAATAACAAAAAGACAGACGGACTGCAGAGACCGCTGCGACGTCAGTCGCGCCGCCCACCGGAATATGTCCCCTCAGATTCATATAACTCGTTCCCCTCTCATCTTGATCCTATGCCCTCTAGTTTTTGATTCATCTTTGGTGCTGAAGGTTTCTGTGCATTAACTCTATCTATGCCGCTCATGGGATCATATACATCCACAGGGAACATTACACAACTGTCTTTACTCCAAACATTTTAAATCTGAATCCTACGAGTCCAGGCATCGTAAATCATCGCCTCTCACAAATCGTCACACTGATGTATCTCGGGATGGGGATGATTGTAAAGATGGGGATTGGTCATTGGGGGAGGCAATCTGTTTCTTGAAAGAGCACGGGGGTCCAAGGACCACAACGTTCCAGTCATTGAAACTCCTTGTGCTGATGGAGCGGGCTGACCGGGCGCCGACAATGGGAGATACTCCAGTGTTCATAGACCACAGAACATACCACAGTACAGCACAGGAACGGATGCAGCGGCCCACAGGATTTGCGCCGAACATGCTGCCAAGTTACACTTATCTCATCTGCCAGGACATGATCCATATCCCTCTACTCACGGCACTTCGACGCGTCTATTGAAAAGCCTTTCCAATAGGCGGGTCGAAGAAACTACGTAGCACATCTTCGTTAAAATGTCCTCCTTTTATTTCATAGCTACCCCTCTGGGGTTACACATTTACACCATGGGAAACCTGCTGTGTCTCTCTACCCTATCTCTTATTATGCCCCTGTCCCACATAGGAAACCTGAACGGAAACCTCTGGAGACTTGCGCCCCATCCAAGGTTTCCGTGCGGTTCCCGGAGGTTGCAGGTAGTGGAAGCAGGTGGTTGCCGGAGGTTGCAGGTAGTGGAAGCAGGTAGGGAGACTGACAAAAACCTCCGCGAAGCGCACGGAAACCTTGGGTGGGGCGCAAAGTCTCCAGAGTTTTCCATTCAGATTTCCTAAGTGGGACAGGGGCATAAGTGGGATAGGGGCATAACTCTCATAATGTTTGTACCTCCATCAAGTCTATCTTCAACCTCGGCGTTCCACAATAAACTATCAAATCACGTTACCACAGCCCCCTTTATTTTCTCGGGTCTTGCGTGCGCCTCTTGTTTTACTTCGCGGATTCCAGCTCTGATTCCAGAATTCCCAGTTCGGACCCAACCCGGCCTTTAGGTTCCGACAGTCGATCTCCCATTTCAGTCCGCCGAAACCTACCTGATCTCCCGGTTGCTCAGCACTTTAACACCCCCTCACATTCCCAATCTGACCTTTCTGTCCTGGCCCTCCTCCATTGTCAGAGTGAGGCCCAACGCAAATTGGAGGAACAGCACCTCATACTTTGCTTCGGTAGTTCACACCCCATGCGCTATGAACATTGACGTCTCTAACTTCAAATAACCCTTGCTTTCCCTCTCTCTCGCTCCCCTCCCCCTTCAAGTTCAAGTTCAAGTGAGTTTATTGTCATGTGTCCCTGATAGGACAATGACATTCTTGCTTTGCTTCAGCACACAGAACATAGCAGGCATTTACTACAAAACAGATCAGTGTGTCCATATACCATTATATAAATATATACACACATGAATAAATAAACTGACCAAGTGCAAATAACAGATAATGGGTCCTTCCCAGTTCTCCCACATTTCTTACCAAAGATCATTGTTTCTTACTGTCTCTTGCCCAAAGTAGGGGAATCGAGGACCAGAGGACATAAGTACAAGGTGAAGGGGAAAATATTTCAAAAGCAATCTGAAAGCGAACGTTTTCACACAAAGGCTGGTGGGTGTACGGTACAAGCTGCCCGAGGAGCTAGTTGATGCTGGTACTGTCCCAACGTTCAAGAAATAGTTACACAGCTACATGGATAGGACAGGTTTGGAGTGATATGGACCAAGTGCACGCAGGTGGGACTGGGGTAACTGTTTCCACACTGTATCACTCTATGACTCTAGCTTACTCCGCCATTTAATCGTGGCCCCATTCCCCTGCCTTCACGCGATAGTCTGTGGAACCCATTTATTTCAGTCAGGTTCTCGCCTCTTCCTTCTGCACTCCAGCGAGTACAGGCACAGTGTCGTCAAACGTTTATCATACGTGAACCCAAATCGGTGCTGTGATCATTCTCATAATCATCCTCCATACCCTTTCCAACGCCAGCACACCAGTCCTTAGATATGGGGTCCCAAATTGGTCACAATACCCCAAATGCGATCACAAGTGCCTTTTCAACCCTCAATATTACATCCGTTTTTTTAATATTCTTGTCCTCCCCAAATAAATGTTTGTATTGCAATTTCCTGCCTTACTATCAATTCGACTTGCAAATTACATTTTTCTGAATCCTGTATCAGCATTCCCGTTACAGCTGGTGCTTTACAGCGCCAGAGACACGGGTTCGATTCTGACTACTGGTGCTTATCTGCACGGAGTTTGTATGTTCTCCCTGTCATCGCGTCGGTTTTCCCAGCGTGCTCCGGTTTCCACCCACACTCCAAAGTCTTACAGGTTCGCACGTTAATTTGGCGCCTGTAAATTGACACTAGTGTATAGAATAATGTTGAGGTAGGGGAATTGCTGGTCGCCGCACGCTCGGCCAGCCGACGGGACTCTTTTCGCGCTGTATCTCTGAAAAACAAAATGCACTTGAAGGACTGTACCATCAGTTTGAAGAAGGGTTTCGGCCCGAAACGTCGCCTATTTCCTTCGCTCCATAGATGCTGCTGCACCCGCTGAGTTTCTCCAGCATTTTTGTGTACCATACACTTGAAGGAAACTGATGAGTCTGAATCTGGGTCTCGACCGCAAACGTCACCTATTCCTTTTCTCCAGAGATGCTTTCTGACCGCTGCTATTCTAGCATTTTGTGTCTATCTTCGGCGGTACACCAGCATCTGCAGTTCATTCCTACCTAAAAGGAAATACAAGTAAGTTTTAGGAAGTTGAGATGGGACGGGGACCCGATGGAATTTACAAAAAGGAACAAAGCGCTTAGATAGGGAATCGGGAAGGTCAAATGTCCTTGGCCACTGGGAATATGAAAAATCCCATGTGTTTCAACTATACATAAATTATACGAGTGGAGGCGGGAAGAGGGGAGGACCATTCACGCTCAAGGGAGGGAAGTTATGGATTGGATGAGGAGGAAATGGCCATTTCATGTCTTCCCCAAACAAATGCTTGCATTACATTTTACTGCCTTAATATCAATTCGAATTGCAAAATATATTTTTGGGAATCCTGTATCAGCATTCCCGAGTCCATTTGTACCTCAGATTTCAAAATTCTCTCCTCATTTAGAAATCAATCTTCGATAGATTCCTAACTATCAAAATGCCGGTCTCCGCATTTTGCTGCGCCATATTCCATCTGCCATGTCTTTGCCTACTTTCCAAATATGCCCAAATCCTTCGGCAGAGTCGCTGCTTTCTCTACACTATCTGCCCCTCCACCGACCTTCGCAGCATCACCAGACTTCGCACCAAACATTCAATTCCCTCATCCAAATCATTGATATACAACGTGAAGAGCAGCGGCCACAGCACCGACCCCTAGACTCTGGCAGCCAATGAGTGAAGATTTACGCGGATGCTGCTAGGGCTAGGGGGTCTGAGCTTATGGGGGAGATTGAGTAGGCTGGGTCGCTATTCCTTAGAGCGCACGAGGATGAGCGGTGATTGTACAGAGGTGTTAAAAATAATGAGAGGAACGGGTCGGGTAGATGCACAGAATCTCTTGCCCAGAGTCGGGGCATCGAGGACCAATAGATTCAAGGTGAAGCGGTAAAGATTTAATCGGAATTTGAGCGGTAACCTGATGGAAAAAGTTATGTAACTATTCCTTGTGTATTCTATCTGTGTCTGCACAAGATTGTTTACCGAAACTGCCTAGGGCACAAGTGATTGACAGGTCTCGGTCAAGAGATTAAGAGTCTATCACATAACTTGCAGAACGGCTAATCTTGCTCCTGTGTAACTTTCCACAGCTAAATGTTATTCCCTTTGAATTCTGAGTGTCCTTGTTCATTACCATTTGTCTGGATGTTTTTTTGTCTAAATCAATGTATAAAAGAGATGGTTTTCAGCATTAGCTCAGACAGGACTTCCACAGACACTTGGGCTCTGTGTGATTCTCTCTCACAATAAAGTTCGTTCAGTTTCTACCTCCGTTTTTGTAATAGTCTTTGTTGGAAAATTTCTAACATAATTGGCGCCCCAATACCTCTGTTGCCGGTTTTCAGGGGAACCAAGAGCGCTCATTTTAAGGTTCCTTACGGACACCGGGGCAGAGTGACGGGGCTCAACCGACACGCCGGAGGTAGTACTGAACGTTCCGTAGATAGTGGGGCCCCAGCTAAGTAATTTTGACTTTGCCGAGTTGTATTTTGTAACCTTCCTCAGAGACCCGGGACGGCATACAGAGTTGTCGGGGACAATTGAAGAGAGTAGTTCGACCACTCCGGCGGCTGGGTCGCCAAAGAAGTCTGGGACTTCAGAAGTCAAGTTGGACTTGACAGGAGAAGAGTAGTTGGACTACTCGGGTAACGGGGTTACCAAAGAATTGTCGGGGACAATTGAGAAGAGTGGTTGGACTATTCGGGCGACAAACGGGGTCGTCCAAGATAAGACATTTGGGACTTCAGTCAAGTTGGACTTAACGGGAAAAAGTATAGTGGTAATTCTCGAGGAGGAAATCAGAATGGGCTCGACAAACTCAAAAGGTTATTAAAGTGATGAGAAATGTATGTTTATACGAAGTAAGCGAAATTGTAAGTATTTAAACAATTGGTTTTAATTTGATTTTAGTGGCACGTTACGTGTTGATGATTGTTGTAAATTAATGTCTGCTATTGCCAAAGATGCACCAAAAAGAAGGAAGGATAAAGACAAGTTGGGCTACTATGAAGCACTTCTGTGGCTTCAGGAAGCCAGGTCGCGCAGAGACGGAAAGGAAAAAGAGAAGGAACATCTTGCTAAAAGCGAACCATCGACAAACGCTTTCCTCCAGAAGGGGGACAACGAGGTCTCCCACCGATCACCGGGTATGGCGAGTGCCCCCCCCCCTACACACCAGAGAAAAAGGGGATGGCCTTGCCACCGGTGGAAGAAACCGTGGGATCGGACTCAACAAGGGCTCCAACCCCCGTACTGGAACAAAAAACAACCATTAAGGAAAGCGGCCAGCTGCACCCAGGTTTGCAAAGTCTGAAAACCACTCGCTCAGGTATCGTTTATAATCTCCATGCAGGTCCTATATTTGAGCCTAAATCTCCATGGTCAATAAGATCAAGCAGGGCCGAAATGTATCCAATGATTGCAATGCCTAATCCAGATGCCGGCGCAGTGGGGCCAATGTACATGTACGGGCCATGGAATATGGAGGATATTTTAAAAAAGGCACTGGAGGGCATTCCATATCCTAGAGGTAATTTCGCAAATTGGCACAGGGACTTTGGAAACCTGGTTGTAAGTTATCGTTTAAATACGGTAGAATATGAACAAGCGTTGCGAATTCTTATCGGGTGTGATTGGTGTTTAATTGAAGGAGACTGGAATGCCATTGTAAATGGAGTACCCCTTCAGTGGGCACCAGGTCAGAATGATTATCATAACAGCCGAATAGCTATTGAAAATCGAATAAGAGCACACTTCCAGAGAGGAGTCGATTACAATAAAATTAGGGAATGTACACAAAATAAAGACGAGCCTGTGCTACACTATTTCTCCAGACTTAGGGTTGGCTTTGAGGCAAATAGTGGACAAGAAATACCGATCCCGTGGATGGATGATGGACCGTTTGCCCAACAGTTAAAATCGAACAGTTAAACGGATTAAAACCCGAGATTAGTTTATATGTAAAAAAACACATGGTGGGATGGAAAACAAAGGCACTCAATGATGTAAAAGATTGGGCAGTACATGCGGAGGAAAACACCAAACAGAAAAAGATTGTAAAGTACGTTTATCTGGCCGATGTTGAGGAAATAAGCGAAAATACCGTATCTGTATTCTACCGGGTAAGACAATGAGATCAGGGGCGGGGATGCCAGAGAGGCAGAGGAAGAGGTAGAGGCAGAGGTAGAGGGAGTAGGTCCCCAAGGGGCGAGGGATGTTTTGTCTGCGGAAAACTCGACCATTGGGTTCGAGATTGTCCCCAGGCTAAGCATATTACACTAAGAGAGGGTTCAAGGTCCCGAAGCTATGACCGATCCTGACTGACCGATGCTGAAGGGAGGGACAAATCAACCAGAGATACTCCCACTCCCACAGCCGACAAAGAGCCTCTGAAAATATTGGATCTAGAAGAAATCTTCTACGCCTTACCTAAAGCCTACGATAAGTTTAATAGTGAATGGGGCAAGGATGACATTCTTATGCTGTCATAAACTGTCATAATAAAAGACGAAGAGCACCCGGGAACATTATACTCCAAGAATTCATTAACAGTAAAGTCCGCCACCGAGCATACTAACGTGGAGTTCTTGACAAAACCACTTAAGTTCCAAGAACCAATATCTAATGTGTGTTGTGAGGAACAGGTACTGGTCTCAGCGATTTGTTCAGTAAATTTGCTAGGCCGAGATATTATGATGGGATGGTGGATTGGTATAATACCCACCACACATAGATGACCCAGATGTCAAAGCACAAGTGGATATTTTAACTGCTGCACTGCAAGCTTTGGATCTTGACTTTGAGGAAGAAAACATCTGTAGCGTCACTGGTTAATCAAACACAGTTGCACATGGAATCTGCTGCGGTTGATCCAAGAAGGGTTGAGCAAGGCAATGTGTCTTTAACTGCTGACATTTCAGCCATCGTTAAGGAAGACTGTGTTAGTGATACAGTGCACATCGACCAATCACACATTGCACCACCCTTTTCTACAATGGTAACAGATAACAGCAGGAATTGGCGCTTCAGAGCTGATCTTTCCGAACAACTTATTTTCCTGCTGGAACTGTACAACCCCAAAGATGTGTATAACTATCTGCGCCCCTTATCTCTCAGCCTCTGTGCGGATAAGACATCTTCAGTCCGATGGATTGCCTACAGACTGGTGAGTGAGATGATCAGAAAATGTTATGCAGCTTCAACTCCTGCTTTAGCGATGGACTTGATCAGTGAACTTGTTAATAAGTTTAGCCACAGTGTGAAGTGGTCAGGTCATCAAGCGTTTGTCTTTGTCTTTGTCTGCCAGGCAGTGATAGAAGATGATTATATCCTAACAGAACAATTTGCTGAGCATTTGATGCCACATTTGCTACAGCTAGCATCTGATCCTGTGCCAAACGTCAGAGTACTGTTAGCAAGAACTTTGAGGCAAACCCTAATGAAAAATGGATGAAGCGGAAAAACAGGAGGATGGACTGTGGAGATTTGCCTGTGTTATGAGCCATGGGATAACCCATGTCTCAACAGGAGGAATGGTGCAACTAGTCGAGAAGGTGTTCAAAACCTATAGGTTCACGAGTTATGCAAAGAAGTACTGCGAAACGTGCGAGATATGTGCCAGGTACAATCCACAAGGAAACATGAAGAAACAACAAGGGAAATACCCACAACCAAGGTACCCATTTCAAAATTTAAATATGGACTTTATTGAATTAACCCCCTCGCAAGGGAAGAAATGTTGTTTTAGTGATTATTGATGTATTTTCCCGATGGGTTGAAGTTTTTCCCTCTGCCAATGCGGATGCATTGACAGTGGCATAAGCTCTCCTCAGGGACATCATACCAAGGTTCAGGATACCAGAAAAAATATATAGTGACAATGGGAGCCATTTTGTCAATGAGGTAATAGAGAAGCTCATGGTGACCCTAAAGATACAATTAAAACATCACTGCTCTTACCACCCACATACTGCAGGTTTAGTAGAAAGGACTAATGGAACTATTAAAAGCAAATTAAGGAAGGCAATGGCGGAAACGGGATTTTCCTGGATAGATTGTCTCCCATTAGCCGTATTAAATATGAGAATGCTGTCAAGTACGAGGGGAATGGCCCCGTACGAAATATTGTATGGTAAACCATTCCAATACCCTGTTCTACAAAAGCTTTCTGAAACAGTAAGTGAAGATAGCACCCTAGCACAGTCCATGAAGAAAATGCTAATAAACAAATCTCGTGTGTTGAAAGGTTTAATGTCAGGATAAAACTGACAGTTGCGAGGACAAAGCATACTTAACGGATGTCTGTCTAGCACCCTGCTCAAAATGGCATTATGTTTTCCAACACTCTGAGTCCTCAGGCTATAAAGAGACCGGAATGGAGCAATACCAGCGATGGTCCTTAAAAAGAAAGTCCTACACCCATACGAACCCTGGCTGGAGTAACCGGGGAAGATGGGGAAATACGCAGCCTACTTGGAAAATGTATATAACCGTGAGAAACATCCAGAAGAAAGATGAAGGGTGGTATTACCTATGTGTCGAAGTTAGTTGGAAGGATCCCTGTAGCCAGTTGGAAGTGAGTCGAACCAGCAGACACTGAAGTTACAGCTGATGATGCCGTTTACTCTCGTAACACTGAAAGATGTGAAGCAGAAATCCGAGACAGGGAATAGAGTGAAAAGGGAACTTGCTAAAGGTTCTTTTGATGCACACATTTACATAGATGAAATTGGAGTGCCCAGAGGGGTTCCAGATGAATTTAAGGCACGCAATCAGATAGCTGTAGGATTTTAGTCTGTAAATCCTGTAAAGGTGGTCAACCATTAATACAAATGTAGATTGGATAAATTACTTATATTATAATCAGCAGCGATTTATCAATTGTACAAGAGATGCTGTGAAAGGGTTAGCTGAACAGCTAGATCAGACCAGTCTAATGGCCTGGCAGAATAGAATGGCCTTGGACATGCTACTAACAGACAAGGGAGGAGCATGTGTAATGTTCGGATCATCTTGTTGTACCTTTATTCCCAATAATACCGCACCTGGTGGGTCGGTCTCCATGGCCCTGGCTGGACTCACTTCACTGGCAGAGGACTTGGCTGAGAATTCAGGAGTCGTCACCTCCTGGACAGGGTTCCTGGAGTCATGGTTCGGGAAATGGAAAAATGTTGTTATTTCTGCACTAACCGCTTTCATAGTCATTGCAGGGGTAGTGGTCTGCCTGGGCTGCTGCATCATCCCCTATGTGAGAGGACTCGCCCAGCGACTAATTGAAACGTCCCTCACTAAGAAAATGACTATCTTATACGAACTAATATCACCCAAAGCAGAAGAGAGACAATGCAGAACGGCTAATCAATTGGAATCTAATTGCATGCCATCGTCACAATCAAGGGCCACCCCCACCCCCTAACCCCTCCCTCCTTTAAGCCCCGGTCATTCACTCTTCTCTCCACTTCAGATTCAGATTCAGATTCAATTTTAATTGTCATTGTCAGTGTACAGTACAGAGACAACGAAATGCATTTAGGATCTCCCTTGAAGAGCGACATAGCAAACGAATTGAATAAAAAAAATAATTAAAAAGAAATAATAAGTGTGGGGGGTGGAGATTGGCAGTCACCGAGGTACGTTGTTGAGTAGAGTGACAGCCGCCGGAAAGAAGCTGTTCCTCGACCTGCTGGTTCGGCAACGGAGAGACCTGTAGCGCCTCCCGGATGGTAGGAGGGTAAACAGTCCATGGTTGGGGCGAGAGCAGTCCTTGGCGATGCTGAGCGCCCTCCGCAGACAGCGCTTGCTTTGGACAGACTCAATGGAGGGGAGCGTGGAACCGGTGATGCGTTGGGCAATTTTCACCACCCTCTGCAATGCCTTCCGGTCGGAGACAGAGCAGTTGCCATACCATACTGTGATGCAGTTGGTAAGGATGCTCTCGATGGTGCAGCGGTAGAAGTTCACCAACTTCTGTTGGACAGCGTGTACCAAAGCATGAGAGAACGTACCACCTGATTCATGGACGGCTTGTTCCCAGCAGACCTCTCGTGTGCTACCTTCCTGTGGTCCTCATGCTTGAAAATAAAAATGCTCGTTTGATTCTCTAGATGTGACACTAAACTCTGCACGTTGCTCATTTGTTTCGTGTTGCGCTACCAGATATACCGAGGAGTGATGTGATCTGGCTGTATAGTACGCCTAACATTTTTTTTCGCAGCACACGTCATGGTAATCAATCAATACCCATTGATCTTAGACAATGCGATGATAGACCGGGGATCCCGGATTGTGAAGTGATTAATTGGAGCGAAATTGGTGGTTATCTCTTTTATGCATGGGATTAACATCACATTCGCTGTGTTCTGCAGCAATGTTTCCATTGGTAAAGTGGCTAAATTAATACGACCAGTTGATTGCATGGGGTTGGGAAGTCAAATAGTTGGCGCTAGGTATCATTTGGAGGCATGTGGTCAGATACTTTAATTTCCAGCTGTAATTGATAGATTGGAATCTGGGAGGTGAAGGCAGACAATGGATTGCGTCACTGAAGGTCCATTGTTCTACGTCACACGCTGTGGATTATTCAGCAACGAGCGTCTTGGAACCTTGTATGTTTGTTTCCTGTGGCAACCAAGGTCATTGTTCTCATTGCCCAATCGGCGCGCGTTTGGCCAACGCCACCGTTCTATCCCCGGGGGCCGTATAAATACCGGAGCGGCGCCGCATTGCGTCACATTCTCGAGAACCACGCGAGCGGAGCAACATGGTCAGCGCGCGGGAGAATGTCCGTGGGACGGGCGTGTTCCCCCCCGGGCGAGGGATCCACGGGTGAGGGTAGCGACTGTCTACAGACACCAGACACGGGAAGGGGAGAGCGCACCGGGGAATGGGGATGTAGTGGGTAAATGGTGTAGATGGTTATGCATGCAACCAAATATGTAGCTACCTCATTACCATATTGACACTCTCACCTTATGTAGTATAACTGTAGTATCTGCATGCACCCTCCCCCTGTAGATTCCAGTACGTGTGTAGACCAGTTGTGGTCAGTGCTGGGACCTGTGGATGTAGTGTAATAAAGACTTAGTGAAGGACTAAGGACTACGTTTAAGCTCCTTTACATGGTGTCAGAACCTTTTAATCTGCGCCTCTCGTATATCGGGTTTTATTTTGCCTTTTGAGTGTGTGTGTAGTGATGGCTTCGTCTTGTCGCAAGCCTTCCCCATTAGTCTTTGATGCCGACATCGCGGAGCGATGGGACACGTTCGTCATGGACTACAACCATTATGTGAATATTGCACACCGTAATGACCCTGCTGCTGTCAAAGTATCGCTGCTATTGAATCTCGCTGGGCCTGATGCTATGAAGCGGGCTCAGTCGTTTGTGTACCGTCCAGCGGTCCTGGGCGAGGATGACCAGATTGCTGAGCCAGCCGAGTCTCCTGATGAGCGGTGTGTCTGTTGAGGAAGTTTACTGAGATTTGCGACCTTTCTTCGAACCGCATTTTGGTGCGGGCTCGTTTCTTTTCTCGCAAGCAACAGCCTGAGGAACCTGTGGAATGTTTTATTGCCGACCTCCGCTATCTATCCCAGCGCTGTCGTTTTGGTGAGTTGTGTGACCAGCTCACGCGGGACATGTTAGTTACTGGCATGCTAGACCAGATGTTGCGGACTGATTTATTACGGAGGCCTGACCTCACGTTGTCGCATTGCTGAGGTTGTTACTCCGTTTCGTGGGGAGAGAGGATCTGGGAACCGTGCCGTTAGCATGGCTGCTCTGTCTGTGCCGCAGCGGCCACCAAACAGTTTTAAACCACAGCCTCGCCCAGCTCCTGCCCCTCGCCCTCAGAGTGCCAGGAAGTGCCCTAATTGTGGGTATGGACATTTGCCACAGTCTCCGTGCCCTGCTTATGGAAAAGCCTGCAACTATTGCAGAAAACAGAACCACTTTGCGGCGGTATGTCGTTCCCGTGGGAACGCCGCTCAGCCTCCTCGCCAGGTGTTTAACAATCTCCAGAGGATTGAAAGTGTCCTTGATTCTCAGTACATTGAGGAGTCAGCCCCCGAGTCAGACTCCAGCATCTCTATGGGGGATGCCAGTGTTTACGCTCTGCTGCACAACCAGACTCGACTCCCCAATCCATCGGTGCTTGTTGCTGTTAATGACAAGACCTTCTCTGCGAAATTGGACACTGGTGCCAAGGTCAGCGTTATGTCAGCGTCACTCTTCCACCAGATAAGGTCTAATGAAAGTTTGACTGCAGACCGCTCTGTGCTCCGAGCGTACAGAGGGGAGGAGCTGACACTAGTGGGGAGGGTAAATTTCCACTGCAAGCTACAGAAGACATCTCGTGACTTGTCGTTTTTTTGTGTTGGATTGTGATTGTGTACCTCTGCTGAGCAATCAAGCATGCCAGGATCTGGGTCTGGTTGCTTTCGACAGCACAGTCCATGAGGTGAGGGTGGTGTTGGACCCAGTCTCTGAATACCCTGACCTCTTTGATGATCAGCTCGGTAAGGTGCCGCTTGTATATAAAATTACTACTGATTCCTCCATAACTCCTGTGTGCCGTCCGTCTCATAGGGTTTCTTTCGCGATGAAAGACAAAGTTAAAGCAATGCTGGACAAAATTGTAAACTTGGGGGTGCTAGAAGCTATCAGTAAGCCCACTAGCTGGGTGTCTACGATGGTTGCCACTATAAAAAAAGGGAAGAACGAAATTCGGGTCTGCATCAACCCGAAGGACTTGAACACTGCCATTAAGCGGCCCACTACCCTATGCGGACTGTCGAGGATGTTGCTGCCCAGGTTGGTCAAGCCACCGTATTTTCAGTTCTTGATGCCAGGAGATCCTTTTGGCAGATTCCACCGCACAGTCAGTCAACTGACTTGACAGATTTTGCAACGCCATTTGGGAGGTACAAGTTTTTAAGAATGCCTTTCGGGATAAGCTCGGCTAGCGAAGTCTTCCAGCGCTCCATGGAGCAATTGTTTGCCGGACTGCCATGTGCCATCATTGTCGATGATATCCTCGTGTATGGTCGGGATGTCACAGAACACGACCGAAATCTCCGACGGGTCCTCGACCGGGTTCGCCAGATCAACCTCAAACTGAACCCGTCCAAATGTAGGTTCCGGTTGTCTGAAGTGTCATATGTCGGCCACATCTTTACCTCTCGTGGCCTGAAGCCTGACCCTAACAAAACTGCTGCCATCTCCGAGTTCCCTGCACCTGTTGATGTCGCTGGCCGGCAGCGGTTTCTCGGGATGGTAAACTACCTGGGCAAGTTTGCTCTGCATCTCAGTGAGCACAGTGCGCCGCTGCGCCTCCTGACAAAGAAGGATGTTGCCTGGTCGTGGAGTCCGCAGCACCAACAGTCGTTTGACACTTTGAAAGAAATGCTGGTCAACACTCCGGTTCTCCGGTTTTTCGATCTCAAACTCCTGATTGTGGTGACCTGCGATGCCTCTCGTTTTGGTCTCGGTGCAGCCTGCATGCAACTTTGTGATGGAGAATTTCTGCTGCCTGTCTCGTTTGCCTCTCGTACCATGACGGACACGGAGCAAAGGTATGCTCAAATTGAAAAGGACCTCCTTGCTGTGGTGTTTGCGTGCTCCAAGTTCCGGGACTTTCTCTTTGGGGTTCGGTTCACGGTGGAAACAGACCACCAGCCGCTGGTTACGATATTAAACAAACCTATTCATGCTGCCCCGGCCCGGCTGCAGCGGATGATGCTACAGCTACAGCGGTTCGAGTTCAACATTGTGTACAGGAGTGGTACCGAATTGCATGTTGCCGATGCTCTGTCGAGGGCACCTCGGTCCTCCTGTGCCCAGCATCCATACGAGCAGGAGGACCTGCACGTTCTGAATGTGAATTTTGTCCCTTCAAAGCAGCTGCGGTGCCTGCTCGAGCACACTGCTGCTGACCCTGACTTGCAACAGCTGTCTGCTGTCATTATGCGCGGGTGGCCCCGCAAGCCTAACTCTCTGCCTGCTGGCGTGCGCCCATTCTTCCTGGTTCGGGATGAGCTTGTGGTTCGGGAGGGTATCGTCGTGAAAGGTCACAAGGTGGTGATCCCTGCCTCGCTCTATAATGCTTACTACTCTGCTGCTCATTTGGGGCATCCGGGCGCTGACGCTACCGTTGCTCATGGTCAAGGGCAGTACTATTGGCCTGCCATGGCCAAGTATATCAAAGCTCGAGTGGCGCGTGCTCCGAGTGCAACTCCATGGCCCCTCACCAGCAGCGCCAGCCCCTGTTGCAGCAGCCGCCCCCTGACATGCCCTGGTCTTCACTGGCTGCAGATATTTTTGAGTGGCGTGGGAAGCACTACCTGGTGTTAGTGGACTCGTATTCATCCTGGTTTGAAGTGGACCTTCTTCCCACCATCACATCGGAGATGGTCATCGGCAAGCTGCGACGTCACTTTGCTGCCTTTGGCTCCCCGGTCAAGCTCCAGACTGACAACGGCCGTCAATTTACTAGCGCCGAATTTGCTGCCTTCGCTACCAAATGGAACTTTACTCACTTTACTAGCAGCCCTGAATTCCCTCAGAGTAACGGCCTGGCTGAACGTGCTGTGCGCAGCGCGAAGACGTTGCTGGAGCAGTCTCGCTTGTCAAACTGCGATTTTTATTAGGGACTGTTAAATCTGCGAAATGTGTCTAGAGATGGTTTTGGGTTCATCTGCTCAGCGGCTCATGTCCCGTGTCCTCCGGCCACCAATGCCGATCGCTCAGCAGTCGCTGGTCCCGGTGGTACGCCACCCTGACGCAGTCCACCGCCGTATTTCTCAACGCCACGAAATCCAGCGGCGGCCCCACGACAAGTCTTGCCGCCCCCTACCCCCCTCACGACGGGTCAGGTTGTCCGTTTGCAGACACCTACCGGGTTTTCCAAGCTTGCCGCTGTAGTAGGAGTGGCGGACTCACCCCGTTCCTATTTAGTAGACTACGAGGGCACTGTGTACCATCGCAGTCGCCAACATCTGTTAACTGTCCGGGAGCCTGCGCCTCCGCTTCCATTCCCGGAGCCTCTCTCTCCGTGGTTCGACTCTCCTCCTCGGATTGTGCCGCCTAATCCTGTTGTTGTTCGTGCCCCTACCGTGCCTCTCACGGTGCCTCCTAGTTTCGCCTCCCCGGCCGGGGCGTCTCCTCCACGTCTTTCGCCTACTGATTCTTCTTCTTCTTCTTCTTCTTCTTCTTCTTATCCGCCTCGGGAGTCGCCATCATCTCGCAGTCCACCGGTTTCTGGCCAGTCCCCTGTTTTTCTGTCTGATCCGCCGTCCCCACATTGTTCTCCGCCTCTGCCTTTCTCTTTGGGGGAGGGGAGTGAGGGTGAGGGTGCTGTATGGACCCGCTCAGGTAGAGTTGTCCGGCCCCCTGATCGGTATGGCGACTTTGCTTAATATTGTGCTGTTTGATTAATTGATACTGTTACTATGCTGCAGGTTTGCATAATTACCCTGCTGCTGTTTATTCTACGGGAAAGGGTAAGATGGTTATGCATGCAACCAAATATGTAGCTACCTCATTACCATATTGACACTCCCACCTTATGTAGTATAACTGTTGTATCTGCATGGATCCTCCCCCTGTAGGTTCCAGTACGTGTGTAGACCAGTTGTGGTCAGTGCTGGGACGTGTGGATGTAGTGTCTTAATAAAGACTTAGTGAAGAACTAAGGACTACGTCTAAACTCCTTTACAAATGGGAACTGCGAGCGGGAATGAGACGGCGGCGGGGGCAGGGAGGGCGCAGGGTAATATTGGGCAGGGAAACGAGGAATGCAATTTCGAAGAATTTGAGGGTTACATTCGGCGAAGGCAGCGTGGAGAGTCTGCGAATTGCAATGTTGGGTGGAACTGAGAAGGTGGTCATATTGGGCGGGGGACGGTGAGCGATCAGGGCCAAGCAGGCTTTAAACAAGTCCAAGTGCGGATCAATAGGAATTATGGAAATCACGCGGCCCGCAGCAGTAAACGAGAAATTACCAACGCTCACCTCTCGCCCTAACATCTCACCGCATGTTTCTCCTCGCCAACAGCGGGAGTGTCTTTCAATCCACATCGGCCAGGCTGGCGTCCAGGTTGGCAACGCTTGCTGGGAGTTGTATTGCCTGGAGCACGGGATCCAACCGGATGGACAGATGCCCAGCGACTCGACCATCGGAGGCGGCGACGATTCGTTCAACACCTTCTTCAGCGAGACGGGTGCGGGCAAGCACGTCCAAGGGCCGTGTTCATCGACCTGGAGTCCACGGTGATCGGTAAGTTGGGAGGTGCAGAGGCTGTTGGCCGTTCTCTTAAGTCCTTCCCTTCCGGGGAGGGGGCAGTGTGTGGCAATGGTTAACTCTCTTTATACCGCCCTACAGATGAGGTGCGGACCGGTACCTACCGCCAGCTCTTCCACCCCGAGCAGCTCACCACCGGCAAGGAGGACGCGGCCAATAACTACGCCCGGGGCCACTGCTCCATTGGCAAGGAGATCGTGGACCTGGTCCTGGATCGCATCCGGAAGCTGGTAGGTTGCTCAGCGACTGCAAATTAACGACTGCCGCTCCGCGTGCTTACAGCGCCAATGTATCCGGATGTACCGGCCCATTCGCGAGTGCTGCGGCTACGATGTTCCCACATACTCATTGTCACCGCTCTATTTATCACAGAGATACTCACCGAACCATCTCGCTCGGCGCCGGCTGTAGAGAGCACCATGACCCTCTCGTGTCGCTCCTTCCCTTTAAACGTTGGCACATAATTGAGCTTTTGTCCCTTCTCCACCCTCAGGCCGATCTCTGCACCGGACTGCAGGGGTTCCTCATCTTCCACAGTTTCGGTGGCGGCACCGGCTCGGGTTTCACCTCCCTCCTCATGGAGAGACTCTCCGTCGACTACGGCAAGAAATCCAAGCTGGAGTTTTCCGTTTACCCGGCGCCGCAGATCTTCACCGCAGTGGTCGAGCCCTACAATGCGGTGTTGGTCACCCACTGCACCCTGGAGCACTCCGACTGCGCCTTCATGATGGACAACGAGGCTATTTACGACGTGTGTCGGCGGAACCTGGACATCGAGCGCCCCACCTATACCAACCTCAACCGCCTGACGACACAGTTAAAAGTGTCGTCTATCACCGCCTCGCTGCGCTTCGACGGCACTCTCAACGTGGACCTGACTGAGTTCCAAACCAAACTGGTTCCCTACCCGCGCATCCTCTTCCCGCTCGTCACCTACGCTCCCATTATTTCTGCAGAGAAGGCTTACCACGAGCATCTGTCCGTCTCCAAATTGACCAACGCCTGCTTCGAGCCGGCCAACCAGTTGGTGAAGTGCGACCCTCGCCAGGGGAAGTACATGGCGTGCTGTATGCTGTACCGCGGGGACGCGGTGCCCAAGGACGTCAATGTTTCCATCGCCACCATCAAGACAAAGCGCTCCATCCAGTTCGTGGACTGGTGCCCGACCGGGTTCAAGGTGAGTGTGACCAACGCTCGCGTTTCCAAGCACACACATGCAGTCTAATTAATCTGCTGGAATAACAACATAGATGCAACGACTCAGAATACAACCATGGCACCATTTGTACTCTGCAAATAAATCATATCAGCACCCGAAGGACACACACACACACACACACACACACACACACACCCCCTTCTTCAAATGTGTGAATATTTTGCAAAGGGTGCAGGAGGGTGTCATCCGGACAGTCCTTGGCCTTGCGGCCTTGTGTTTAAGGGACAGGTTAGATAGGCTGAAGCTTTGTTTTACTTGGGGCGTAGAAATCTGAGGGGCAGGACATATCCTGGTGTGCAAGATCACGAGGGACATGGATAATATGTGCTCTCATCTTAACATCTCAAAACTGGATGCCCTCTACGTGAGGCGGGAGATGAGATATTTAAGAAGGACCTCCCGACCAATTAATCTATTCTGAGGGTAGTCCGCATCTGGAACGAGTTGTCAAGTAAAGCTAGAAACCCTTACGTTTGCCACATTTAAAGCATAGATAGAAATTCCCAAAACATAGGATGCACAGGAAGGGTTTAAAGGGACAGGCAGTCGCATGCAAATGAGACGAGCTCAATATGCCAACTGTGGGGCATGGACAAGGTGGTTGGAAGAGCACGCTTCCCAGCTGCACAGCATCATACCTTCATGGCTCTGACACACATGGAGCTTGCAATCCGGAGAATAGTTACATCCAGAGATTTATTTAATGGAATCGCTAAGCTATTAATCAATGATAATTTGTGCAATTTAAGGGCGCAGTACTAAACTGATAATGGAAGCATATTTGTGCAAGTAGAATTAATGTTAAGATTTGTTTTTCCGGCCGCAGGTGGGCATCAACTACCAGCCCCCGACGGTGGTGCCGGGGGGCGACCTGGCCAAGGTGCAACGCGCCCTCTGCATGCTGAGCAACACCACCGCCATCTCCATGGCCTGGACCCGCCTCAACATCAAGTTCGCCAAGATGTCCGCCAAGCGGGCCTTTGTCCACTGGTACGTGGGAGAGGGGCTGGAGGAAGGAGAGTTCCAGGACGCGCGGGAGGACATGGCGTCGCTGGAGAAGGACTACCAAGAGGTGACCGTGGATTACGCCGACCTCGAAAGAAGGGGGGAAGAGGAATAATAAAATGTATTAATTTAATAGTTAAAACGTTTAATTTAATACAGATTTAATAGATTATATTGATAGATATTATACTTATGATGATAAAATTATTTTAAGGACCGAGTGTTTTATCGATTTATTTGATGTCGGAGAATGGAAAATAATTACATTGTTAGGCAGAAAGTGGGGAGAGTAATTTGGGTGCAGCTGTTCGTATGTAATTCCTCATCCTACCTGTAGGAGTCGTTTAAAGACGAGGTGATGGGAATTCAGTTCTGGCGTGCTCCACAGAACATGAAGGATGCGGATGGCTGTTTTCCTGAAGCTTGGATGGTAAATTCAGTCAATAAGAAAAGAGGAAACGACCTCGGCGGCGCAGCGGTACAACTGGTCCTTTACAGCGCCAGAGACACGGGTTCGATTCTGACTACTGGTGCTTATCTGCACGGAGTTTGTATGTTCACCCTGTCACCGCGTCGGGTTTCCCAGCGTGCTCCAGCTTTCTCACACACTACAAAGTCTTACAGGTTCGCAGATTAATTTGGTGTCTGCAAATTGTCCCTAGTGTGTAGGATAATTTTGCGGTAGGTTAATTGCTGACCGCCGCACGCTCGGCCAGCCGACGGGACTCTTTTCGCGCTGTATCTCTGAAAAACAAAAAACACTTGAAGGAAACTGATGAGTCTGAAGTAGGGCCTCGAATCGAAACGTCACCTATTCCTTTTCTACAGAGATGCTTCCTGACCACGGCTATTCCAGCATTGTGTGCCTATCTTCGGTGGTAAACCAGCATCTGTAGTTCATTCCCACACAAAATGAAATACAAGTATTTTTAGGATGTTGAGATGGGACAGGGTCCCGGTGGAATATACAAAAAGGAGCAAAACACTTAGGTGGAGCATCGGGAAGGTCAAATGTCTTTGGCCACTGGGAATATGAAAAATCTCATGGGGTTTAAACCATAAATGGTTCTTTAGTAACTTGTCAGTTTCTTTGTTGAACTAAATTAAGGCGCATGTTGCAATCAAAAGCGCTTGAACAATTGGTTGGGAAGAAAGCCAAACTGTAAGAAAGACGACTGCGCCTCCTTTTCAAGAGCAGCCAGCTCTTGCACGGTCGGTGCCAAAGCATCACCATGACCCTTAAACGTGCTAGGAGGGGAGGCTGGGAGAGGGAAGGACCATTAATAGGTGATGGAATTTAATACTGAGAAGTGTGAGGTGTTGCATTTTGAGACGTCGAACAAGGGAAATAGCTACACAGTAAATGGCAATGCTCTTAGGAGTGTTGTGGGGCAGAGGGTTCTAAGCGTGCAGGTGCACGGTTCCTTAAAGGCCGAGTTTTAGTTAGATAAGGTAGTCAAAAAGGCTTATGGCACATTGACCTTTATCAGACAGAATAATGTATATGGAAGTTGGGGGGTCATGTTGCAGTTGCATAAGTCGTTGGTAGGACAGCATCTAGAATAGTGTGCCCTATTTTTGGGCGCCATAGTATAGGAAAGATATGTTCAAGCTTGCAAGGGTTCAGAAACGATTTACGAGGATGTTGTATTGTATTGTATTGTATTGTATTGTATTGTATTGTATTCAATTAATTGTCATTATCTCATATTAGAGACAACGAAATGAACAAGCACAGAAGTCCACGACACAACATAACCACAATACAACACAGTGGCACCAAAGTTGAGGAAGGTACCATAGTCCAGCCAGCCTCTCCTCCGATCTTCCCAGATTATAGTCGCATCCTCCCCAGGAAGCGACTGAAGGACGGTATCTCCCTTACCGTACCCTCGTCTCCCACTAGGACTAGAAGGTGTGAGCTATAGGAGAGGTTGAGTGGGCTGGGTCTCTATTCCTTGGGGCGCAGGAAGATGAGAGGTGATCTTACAGAGGTGTACAAACTAATGAGGGGAATAGATCGGGTAGATGCACAATCTCTTGTCCAGAGCAGGCTAAATCGAGAACCAGACCACACAGGTTCAAGGTGAACGGGAAAAGATTTAATAGGAATCCGAGGGGCAACTTTTACACACAAAAGGTGGTGGGTGTATGGAAAAAGCTCCCAGAGGCGGTAGTTGAGGCTGGGACTATCTCGTCGTTTAAGAAACAGTTAGGCAGGTCCATGGACAGGACAAGTTTGGAGGGATATGTACCAAGCGCAGGTAGGTGAGACTAGTGTAGCTGGGACAATGTTGACTAGTGTATGCAGGTTGGGTCGAAGGGCCTGTTTCCGCACTGTATGATTCTAATGCTCTTATCGAATGAGGGTTGCACGGTGGCGCAGCGATAGTGTTGCTTTCTTGCAGCGGCACACATATGGGAGCGATCCTGACAACGGGTGCTTTCTACGTACCGGCCCTCGGGATGTCCCCCGGCTCTCCCCTCAGCAGATTGAACCGACGGACCCAGCCCCGCCCCTGGCGCACCCAACATGATCTTCCATCCGTTGTGTTTAAGAGGGAACTGCAGATGCTGGAGAATCGAAGGTTACACAAAAAAGCTGGAGAAACTCAGCGGGTGCAGCAGCATCTATGGAGCGAAGGAAATAGGCAACGTTTCGGGCCGAAACCTGAAGAAGGGTCTGAAGAAGGGTTTCGGCCCGAAACGTTGCCTATTTCCTTCGCTCCATAGATGCTGCTGCACCCGTTGAGTTTTTCCAGCTTTTTTGTGTAACCATGATCTTCCATCCAATCTGGGAGCTCCAGCCAATGTGTCGCATCCGCCCAACGCGCCGTTTATACCTCGCCCGGTAGAACGTTCTATGCAGCCGGAACGCGCTGTGATTGGCTGCCAGCGAACCCGCCCGCTAGAACGCGCTGTGATTGGCTGCCAGCGAACCCGCCGGATAGAACGCGCTGTGATTGGCTGCCAGAGAACCAACCGTTGGCGTGGCACGTGGAGACAAAGGGAAATCGAACGCCAATTGGTTCTCAGTGCGAGTGACGCAACACAGGCATCGCGTAGTTTTATTAATGAGCTCACATCCCGGGTCGGAGCTTTGAACATAAAAGTCATGTGACAGCTTAATAGCATTTATGTTTGGCAGCATTTCTGGATATTGTCTGTAATTCAGCTTGCCCCACTACGGGAAGGATGTGGGGGCTTTAGATAGGAAGCACAGGACACGCGATGATGCTTCATTGGAGGGTAAAGGTGAATTTGGGCAAAGTTGTATCGTTTATTCTGGTCCGCAGGAGGCTTTGGAGAATATCGGCAAACAGGTTGTATTTTTAAAGATATAGATAGTGCACGCAGTCAGAACATGAGTGAATGAATGAACGAACAAAGGTATCAATCAATCAAAAATCAATCAATCAATCAATCAATCAATCAATCAATCAATCAATCAATCAATCAATCAATCAATCAATCGATCGATCAAACGATCAAACGATCAAACGATCAATCAATCAATCACATGTGGACTGAGCTCTGGCAGGCTGAACCACAGCGCATCAAGCTTTGAACATGTTTTTCTTCCAACCCTCTAGTATTGATCAAGCCTTTCTGTCGTGCAAGAAAGGATTATCAGTTTTTCGTGATTTGTTTTTGGATGGTTGTTTTATCTCCTTTGAACAACTCCAATAAATATAATCTATCTAAATCACCATTTTTTTTGATATTTACGAATTAGACATTTTTTGAATATGTTGTCAAGATTTGAGACTATCGACAAGAGGGATTTGATTTCGGGTTTAATTCATTACTGAATTACTGAGAGAAGAAGGGTCAGGACCCTAAGGAACCCATTCCTCCTCTCCAGAGATGCTGCCTGTCCCGCTGAGCTACTCCAGCGTTTCACGTTTATCTTAATGTAATACTCTCTTTTTGGTCCGCTGATGTTGCGACGATTGGACGTTGGGAGGGTCCGTGTTGACGCGACTATTGAAACGCCCAATGCTCCTCGGTTGTGACGGCCGATATGCCGACGGTTCTTTGCGCCGTTCGAAGAACAGGTTACCTCTGTTGCGACACTCGCGCTGAGAACCAATCGACGTTCTCTTTGGCTTTGTCTCCGCGTTCCACGGGTCGCTGGCGGCCAATCACAGCGCGGCCCGGGTGTATGAACATTCTATTGTGGCGGGGTATAAAAGGGACGCGTTCGGCGAATGCGACACATTGTCTGGAGCTGAGAGACTGGAAGGGACATCATGGTGGGTGATCCCGGGGCTGGGCGGCGGGGCGTCGTGTGAAACCGGTGATGGGGAGAGCCGGGATAACTGCTGGGCAAACGCGTTGATCCGGTCGCACACTGTGGTGTGGCGTGGGGGGGGAGGGGGGGGATGTTAACACTCGGAACCAATATCCGTGGGAATAACACAATTATCTCTTCCCTCTTTCCTCCACCGACCCACGCCCTCTTTCTCTCTATCTCCAGCGTGAGTGTATCTCCATCCACATCGGCCAGGCCGGAGTACAGGTCGGCAACGCTTGCTGGGAGCTCTATTGCCTGGAGCACGGGATCCAGCCGGATGGACAGATGCCGAGCGACAAGACAATCGGGGGCGGCGACGATTCATTCAACACCTTCTTCAGCGAGACGGGGGCGGGCAAGCACGTCCCTCGGGCCGTGTTCCTTGACCTGGAGCCCACGGTGATCGGTAAGGTGAAACCGGGTAGAGTCCTGACATTGGGCCTTGTCTGAAACCTTCCCCGCGGCGTTTGCCGAGGGGCGTGTGATTCTTAATGAACCAGTTTCTTAATGAACTGGTTCATTGTCCGTTCTCTGTTTGCTCCCCTGTAGATGAAGTGCGGACCGGCACATACCGGCAGCTCTTCCACCCCGAGCAGCTCATCACCGGCAAGGAGGACGCGGCCAACAACTACGCCCGGGGCCACTGCTCCATCGGCAAGGAGATCGTCGACCTGGTCCTGGATCGCATCCGGAAGCTGGTAGGTTGTGGAACCGAATCCAACCGTGAACCAGCGCCCGGTGTTCAACAATCTGGTGATCCTGGTTCGCCCGTGGCCCGCAGTTCATGAATGGTTCAGCGTTCATGATGCAGCTCAGCGATCGTCACCCGATTGGATCCCCGTTCACGTCTCCTCCCCGCGCCCACAGAGCCATATCGCGATAGAGTTGTGCAGCGTGGAAACAAGCCATCGACCCACACCGATGCATCTACTCTGGTCCCACCTGTCCGCGTTTGGTCCATATCCCTCCAAACCTATCATATTCATGTACATGCCAGTTTAAATGTTTCTTAAACGTTGCCATAGTACCTGCATCAACTACCGCTGCTGGCAGCTCGTTCGATACACAGACCACCTTTTGTGCAAAAGGGTACGCCTCGGATTCCTATTCAACCACCCCCCTCCCCAATCTCTCACCCCCCCCCACCCCCTTTCGACCCTGTCCCCTCTCACCAAGTATCTCTGTCCTCTTGTTTGTTATTTTCCCAAATCTGCCTCCCTGCCCATGTACTCAAATCCTTTTGCTATGAATCGTTGGCTGATCTATCTTCCTCTCTTAAACCCATCAACCTGCTTTCTCCCCATTTAGAAGATTGAGGGGGGATCTTATTGAAACGTACAAAATTCCTAAGGGGTTGGACAGGCTAGATGCAGGAAGATTGTTCCCGATGTTGTCGAAGTCCAGAACTTAAATTCTGGAAAAATGCGCCCACACCAACAATAAAAATGTGGATATCAAATATGTTTAAAACATTACATCTGGAAGAGATGAGATTCCTCTTAGCAGGTAAAGCAGACCAATTCTAAAAGACGTGCTCTATGTTTCTGGACCTATTACAAGTATGAGGTGCAATAGTAATTTAAATAAATAAATAAATAAATAAATGGTATCAGGACCTGGTAACGGGAGGTAAAACAACAAAAACAGACTTGGTTGGTAGTCCCCTTTCTGCGGAGTTTAATGTTATAATAGAGCGATTGTTCCTATTTTCTTTTTCTTTCTTTTCTAGGGTCTACTTTCTCACTTTACTTCCTTCTCTAACTTCTTTTCTAAGGGGCTTTCTGTTCCCAACACTCTTGCACTTCACGACTCTTGCGCACTTTCTTTACTTTCTTTACTTCTATCTTTTTCTTAAAGCTCAAAAAAAAAAAATGAAGCGGTACAAAAAATGTATTAAGATATATGTGTTGTGTAGTATTGTAATTTACCGTACTTCTAATAAAAATAAAATTAAAAAAAAAAAAAAAAAAAAAAAGAAGTCCAGAACAAGGGGTCACAGTTTAAGGATAAAGGGGAAGTCTTTTAGGACCGAGATGAGAAAATCATTTTTCACACGAAGAGTGGTGAATCTGTGGAATTCTCTGCCACAGAGGGTAGTTGACGCCAGTTCATTGGCTATATTTAAGAGGGAGCTAGATGTGGCCCTTGTGGCTAAAGTATCAGTGGGTATGGGGATAAGGCAGGTACAGGATACTGACTTGGATGATCAGCCATGATCATATTGAATTGCGGTGCAGGCTCGAAGGGCCGAATGGCCTACTCCTGCACCTATTTGCTATGTTTCTATGTAAGCCTCGATCAGATTCTTGACACACGACCAACCAGCCGCACAAGCGTGCTGACTATCCCTAATCCGCCTATGTCCATCTACATGCATTCATAACCCGTCCCTCAGATACTCCCTCGCATCTTTCCGACCACAAATGTTTAACTAAAACCACTGATGTTAGGCTCCATCCACCTCTCCAGAGGGTTAGTTTACCCCCTGTAACATCGACACTCACCCCCACACCTTTCCCCCTTCTCAATGCTCTCCACTTTATCTGCCCACAGGCCGACCAGTGTACCGGACTGCAGGGGTTCCTCATCTTCCACAGTTTCGGTGGCGGCACCGGCTCGGGCTTCACCGCCCTCCTCATGGAGAGACTGTCCGTCGACTACGGCAAGAAATCCAAGCTGGAGTTTTCCATCTACCCGGCGCCGCAGATCTCCACCGCCGTGGTCGAGCCCTACAACGCGGTGCTGGTCACCCACTGCACCCTGGAGCACTCCGACTGCTCCTTCATGCTGGACAACGAGGCTATTTACGACATCTGCCGGCGGAACCTGGACATCGAGCGCCCCACCTACACCAACCTCAACCGCCTGCTGGGGCAGGTAGTGTCGTCCATCACCGCCTCGCTGCGCTTCGACGGCGCCCTCAACGTGGACCTGCTCGAGTTCCAGACCAACCTGGTCCCCTACCCGCGCATTCACTTCCCGCTGGTGACCTACGCGCCCCTGATCTCGGCTGAGAAGGCTTACCACGAACAACTGTCCGTTTCGGAGATCACCAACGCCTGTTTCGAGCCGGCCAACCAGATGCTCAAATGCGACCCCCGCCAGGGCAAATACATGGCGTGCTGCATGTTGTACCGTGGGGACGTGGTGCCCAAGGACGTCAACGCCTCCATCGCCACCATCAAGACCAAGCGTTCCATCCAGTTCGTGGACTGGTGTCCAACCGGTTTCAAGGTACACAATACACAATACACAATACACAATACAATTTATTTGTCACTTGAACCTCATAGAGGCTCAAATGAAATGTTGTTTCTGCAGTCATACAAACAAGAAAAACAGACCCGACACAACACAATTTACACAGACATCCATCACAGCGCATCTCCTCCTCGCTGTGATGGAAGGCAAAAACACTTATCTCTCCCATGCACTCCCCATTCCCTTCCCGATGTCAGAGTCAAAGCTCCCGGCGGGCGATGGCAATTGTCCCGCGGCCATTAACGCCGCGCCGGGTGATGCAAGGCCCTGCTCCGGGTCTTGGTGTTGGAGCCCCCGGCGGGCGCTAGCAAAGTCCCGCAGCCGTTGAAGCCGCGCCGGGCGATGATGTAAGGCCCCGCTCCAGGTACTCCTCGACCCCGCGACTCGGGCGGGTGAAGTCGCCGTTGCGGAAGCCCCGAAAAGCGGTCTCCCACCAGGGACCCACGGGCTCCCGGTGTCACCGTCCACCGGACCTGCGGTTGGAGCCTCCGAATCCCCGGGGTCGGGTCGCAGCAGCGCGCCACCACCGCTCCACCCGCTCCGAACTCGGCCAGCTCTACGATGGTGAATAGGTCCGCAGCTCCGCGACTGGAGCCCTAGTTCGTTGCTGCTGGAGGCCGCTCCACGTTGCAGCCCCAACGACACGGAGACCCGACAGGGAAAAGGTCGGGTTCTCCGTGCAGGGGAAAGATTTTAAAAGTTTCCCCCACCCCCCGCCCTCCCCCACACACACACACCCAGTTAAAAAAAAGAAAACTTTAAACTACGTTAAAACGGGACAAAAAATAGCAAAAAGACAGACGGACTGCAGAGGCCGCTGCAACGTGAGGTGCGCCGCCCACCGGAGGTAGGAGGAGGTTGTGCAGGAATCCACGCGGCAGAAGCTTGACCCAAACGCTGGTCTCGCACTGGGCTGTGAAATCTACCACAGTCAGACCAGCCGGTCCACGATTGCAGAAACCAGGAGTTATTTCCAATCCGAGGGCCTGGATTCTTAACATCCAGGGAACCATTGAAGGTTTCTAGGAGACTCCTGTACAATGGGTCACGCCGGCATGTTGATAAATAGCAAGGGTTTCCCTCGTTTAAAGGCGCAAATCTTTATTTTTTAGACCACGATCAGTAACATTCGGCCCATTGGGTCCCTGCTGATCCTCCCACACTGCTGTTTTGTAGTAAGGGCCTATTATGTGTTGTGTGCTGAAGCAAAGCAAGATTTCCATTGTCCTATCAGGGACACATGACAATAAACTCACTTGAACTTGAACTTGAACCAGTAATTCCATTCTCTCCTGTCACTTATGTCTCGCTAGAATTTAGAAGATTGAGGGGGGATCTTTTAGAAACGTACAAAATTCTTAAGGGGTTGGACAGGCTAGATGCAGGAAGATTGTTCCCGATGTTGGGGAAGTCCAGAACAAGGGGTCACAGTATAAGGATAAAGGAGAAATATTTTAGGACTGCGATGAGAAAAACATTTTTCACACAGAGAGTGGTGAAACTGTGGAATTCTCTGCCACAGAATGTAGTTGAAGCCAGTTCATTGGCTATATTTAGATGTGGCCCTTATGGCTAAAGGGATCAGGGGGTATGGAGAGAAGGCAGGTACAGGATACTGAGTTGGATGATCAGCCATCATCTTATTGAATGACGGTGCAGGCTCGAAAGGCCGAATGGCCTACTCCTGCACCTATTTTCTATGTTTCTAGTTTCCACCTCCGTCTCGTTAATATGGATCCTTCCAATGTGTCTGCAACCGAAATAAACGCTGTTTCTCTCTGTCCCACAGGTAGGCATCAACTACCAGCCCCCGACGGTGGTGCCTGGGGGCGACCTGGCCAAGGTGCAACGCGCTGTCTGCATGCTGAGCAACACCACCGCCGTCTCCATGGCCTGGACACGCATGAACCTCAAGTTCGACAAGATGTACGCCAAGCGGGCCTTTGTCCACTGGTACGTGGGAGAGGGGCTGGAGGAAGGGGAGTTCCAGGACGCGCGGGAGGACATGGCGTCGCTGGAGAAGGATTACGAAGAAGTGGGTATCGATTCGGCGGATCTGGACAAGAAGGCCGAAGAGGAAGAGTGAATATCCAGAAAGCCTCGTTTATTTTTATTACTAATGTTGTAAATATAATTTATGCAATGTAATAAACGTAATCAATCTATTTTAAATTCAATTCGTCTTCCCTCCTACTTAACGCTATAATTTATCTTGACAGTTTGGACTTTTACTTCAGCGTGCGAGCAGGCCATTCGCCCCACTGAATTCGCGCTGACCAGTACACTGTTCCCGGTACACTGGCACTCTCCTACACACTAGGGACACGATATATATTATAGGAAGCCAATTAACCTGCAAAGATGTTTGTTTCTGGAGTGTGGGAGAGGAAATCGGAGCATCCGGAGAAAACTGGTGGTGTGTGAGGCACCAACTCTAACGCAGTGCCACTTTGCCACCGAGAGACAGAGCCATAGAGATATTGTACCATAGTGCATGGAAATTGTCAACTAGTCAATGCCGACAGAATTTTCCACCTAACCCACTATCATTTTCCCACATGTTGGCTGATTCAAGAAGAATATCCGGATCACCGTGTAAGAATAAGGGGAGACCATTTAGGTCTGAGATGAGAAGAAACATTTCCAGCCAGAGAGTTGTGAATCTCTGGAATACTCTGCCACAGAAGGCCAATTCACTGGATGTATTCAAGAGAGAGTTGGGTATGGATCTTAAAGCTAACGGAATCAAGGGGTATGTAGGGAAAGCAGGATCGGGTGCTGATTTAGGATGATCAGCCGTGATCATATTGAATGGCGGTGCTGGCTCGTAGAACCGAATGGCCTGCTTCTGCACTCATTTCTATGTTTCTACGTGAGTTTTCTAATCACACTCCAAAGACATGCAGGTTTGCAGATTAATTAGCTTGGTGTAAAGTAATCCTAGTGGTAGACGAAAAGGCGTAAGAGTTTGCAGGAAATCGGCTTGGTTTAAATGTAAAACTCGGGAGAGGAACTTGGAACATCGCAGAAATGACAAGTAACGGCAAACTTTTTTATGCCCCTGTCCCACTTAGGAAACCTGAACGGAAACCTCTGGAGACTTTGCGCCCCACCCAAGGTTTCCGTGCTGTTCCCGGAGGTTTTTGTCAGTCTTCCTATCTGCTTCCACTACCTGCAACCTCCGGCAATCACCTGCAACCTCCAGCAACCACCTGCAACCTCCGGGAACCGCACGGGAACCTTGGGTGGGGCGCAAAGTCTCCAGAGGTTCCCGTTCAGGTTTCCTAAGTGGGACAGGGGCATTAGGGGACGGGTGGGGGGAAGGATGAGAGGAATGGAGGGAACAGCTTTGGGAAGGAGTGAGGGAGGTTTGAGATAGAAAGAGGAGGGAACAGATGGAAGGGAGAGAGAGAGAGAGAGAGAGAGAGAGAGAGAGAGAGAGAGAGAGAGAGAGAGAGAGAGAGAGAGAGAGAGAGAGAGAGAGAGAGGTGAGAGAGAGAGAGAGAGAGAGAGAAGAGAGAGAGAGAGAGAGGGAGGAGAGAGAGAGAGAGAGAGAGAGAGAGGGAGAGAGAGAGAGAGAGAGAGAGGTAGAAATAGAGAGAGAGATGGTTGGGGAGAGGGGGAGAGGGAGAGAGAGGGGCATTCCCATTCCTGTGTCTATCTAAACAGCGCTATCCATGACGCGGTGTGCCAGCAGGCTGGAGCAGTGGGCAAAGGCCTTGCCACAGAGCGGGCAGGTGAAGGGGCGCTGGCCGGTGTGGACTCGCCGGGTGCTCCAGCAGGTGGTCAAGGCGGGTGAAGCCTTTACCACAGGACGGGCAGGGGAGGGGTCTGTCACTGCTGTGGGTACGCCGGTGCTGCCACTGGCTGGACATGCGGGTGAAACTCTTGCCACACTCAGCGCACTCAAAGGGTCTCTCTCTGGTGTGTATCCGCTGGTGCTCCCTCAGCCCCCGTGCTCTCTTGAAACTCTTGCCGCAGTGGGAGCAGCTGCTCGCCGGCGTGAGCCCGCTGGAGCTGCCGCAACCCCCGCGAGCTGTCAAACGCCTCACCGCAGTACCGACAGTCGTAGGGGCTGGCCACTGGTGTGGACCCGCTGGTGAGACAGGGCGTGGGAGGCTATGGCAAAGCGCTCTCCACACACCGGGCTGGGGAAGGGGCAGTAGTCGGTATGCTCCTGCTGGTGGGACATTCGCTTGGCGGGGCTGGTGAAGCCCTTCCTGCACTAGGCGCAGTTGATGGGGCGCTCGCCGGTGTGTGTGCGCTGGTGATCCAGCAGGTAATTGGACTGTGTGTAGCCCTTGCCACAGTCGCTGCAGGTGTAGGGCCGCTCACTGCTGTGCACCTGCGAGTGCATCCGCAGCCATGACAACCGGGCAAAGCTCTTACCGCGGGTGGAGCAGCCGAAGGGCTTCTCGCCCGTGTGAAGCCGCCGGTGGATCTCCAGCAGGCACGGGCTCTGCCAGGCCTTGCCACACACGTCACACTCATAACGCTTCTCCTTGGTGTGCCCCGTCATGTGGTCCCTCCACTGAAGCTCAGCCCCTCGAAGCTCAGCCCGCACACAAAGCAGATGGGGGCGGGGGTCACCGGCACCCTGGCCCCCCTCAATGGCCGCTCACGTCCTCGTCTCTCCGTCCACAGCAAAGGCTCCTAAACCCTGCAGGAGGGGAACACAGAGGGTCAACAAGCTGGCAAACAGGACATTACTAATGGGTAAACATTACTAGTGCTTAAAGGGCGGGAGGGGAAAACGGGGGGGGGGGGGGGGGGGGGTGGGTGAGTGTGGAGGGGTGGAGTGGGGGGTTGAGGGGTGAGTGAGGGGTTGAGGGTTGAGTGGGAAGGCGGTGAGTGGGGGGAGGGGTGATTGGGAAGAGAGGGAGGTGGGGGTTGTGAGTGGGGTGAGGGGATGGTTAGGGGGTGAGGGATGAGTGGGTGCAGTCAGCGCCAATCCGAGTGGGACTGCACGACTCGGGGCTGAAACAGCGCTCCCGTGAGGACGGCCCGGCGCGGGGCTCAGGCGGTGCTCCGGTGGCTGAGGCGGCCCGGCGCGGGGCTGAGGCGGTGCTCCGGTGAGGACGGCCCGGCGCGGGGCTGGGACGACGCTCTGGTGAGGGCGGCCCGGCGCGGGGCTGAGGCGGTGCACCGGTGGCTGATGCGGCCCGGCGCGGGGATGAGACGGTGCTCCGGTAGCTGAGGCGGCATTCTGGCGGCGGCGACCTCGGCGGCGGGCCAGTGGACGACATCGTCGGGAGCTCGCAGGTCACAGGCTGGTGACTGTTTTCCGGAGCTGGCGCGGCAACAGCTGCGTCCGCTGGACTGGAGGGCGGCAGCTTCGACCACCTCGAGCTTGAACCGGCCCGTTCCCGGAGCTCGGTGAGCCGCGGGACTGACTTATCATCGCCCGGTGGGGTATCGCGTCAGCCCAGATGGAGAAGAGGAGGGAAGAGACAGTATTTGCCTCCATCACAGTGAAGAGGTGCCTGGTGAACTCACTGTGGTGGATGTGAATTTGTGTTTATTGTGTGTTTTGGTGTTTATTATTGTATGTATGGCTGCAGGCACCGAAAGGTCTGGATGACAAACAAAGGATCTAAGTCTAACCTGCCATTGTGAAGTCACGTGGGCGGCGGCATGCATCATGGGAAGAAGGTCTTACAGTGCTGGAGTCACTCAGCGGGTCGGGCAGCTTCTGTGGAGAGAGGGAATGCGTGACGTTTCGGGTCGAGACCCTCCTTCAGTCTGATGGGAGGTACAGAGATAAGGAAGTGTAAGGAGTACAAACAGGGCAAAGGGAATGTAGTTCAAGGGAAATGTAGAATAGATCGTTGTTAGTTGTGAGAAGGTAACATAGAAAATAGGCGCAGGAGTAGGCCATTTTGCCCTTCGAGTTCCATTCACTATGATCCTGGCTGATCATCCACATATCCCCTGATTCCTCCCATATCCCTTGATTCCGCTAGTTTAAGAGCTAAATCTAACTTGAAAATCTACAGTAAATAAGCGAGTTCTGTATTTCGACTGCACATGCCCAGGTCATAGGTCATTTGCTATAAACATCTCGGCGGCTGTGCTGCTGCGTGTGTGCAGACCTGCGTTTTGTTCCGGGTCGGGTTCGAGCCTGGGTCTGCGGCAATTAAGTTGCTGCTGGGCCATCCACATCCCCTCCCGGATGTCCTGTTGGTGTCCGGGGAGGCCCTGCGCTGGCAGGCACCAGCCCGGGGCAGTCCTGGGTACAGGGGTTTTGGGGGGAGGTGCTGGCTCCAGTTCGGCTCTGCCTATCCCGCCGGGTTGGGTGACAGCCCTGGACTGGCGGGGCACCGGCGCGGAGGGGTGGGCACTAGCTCCTGTTTGACTCTGCTATGGCTCCCGGGGGTGGGCCTATTCGCCAGTGGCTTGTGGACCGCCTGCTGAGCCTCTTTCCTGGTCGAGTAGCTGTCGGTTGCCGAGGTGAGGACCGAGCGCCGGTCTTCGGTGCGGATGCACACGGGGTGCTTCAGTGGCTCGGCGGGTCAGGCAACATCTCCGGAGAAGGGTCTTGAGCCGAAACATCACCCATTCCTTTTCGCCGGGGATGCTGCCTGAAAGAAATTTTCATCTGGCGAGAAATAGTATTGGTTAGGCTAATGGGACTGAAGGATGATAAATCCCCTGGGCCTGATGGTCCGCATCCCAGGATCCACACGGAGTTGCCTCTAGAAATAGTGGACGCATTGGTCATCATTTTCCAATATTCAATAGATTCAGGATCAGTTCCTGTGGATTGGAGGATAGCTAATGTTATCCCACTTTTCAAGAAAGGAGCGAGTGAGAAAACGGGGAATTACAGACCACTTAGCCTGACTTCTATGGTGGGAAAGATGCTGGAGTCAATTATTCAGGAGGTAATAATGGGGCATTTGGAAAACAATAAAAGGATTAGTCCAAGTCAACATGGATTTATGGAAGGAAAATCATGCATGACTAATCTTCTGGAATTTTTTGAAGATGTGACAAGTAAAATGGATGAAGGGGAGTCAGTGGATGTAGTGTATCTGGACTTTCAGAAAGCATTTGATAACTCCCGCACGGGAGACTGTTGACTAAAATGAGAGCACATGGTATTGGGGGTAGGGTGTTGACAGGGATAAAAAGTTGGTTGGCAGACCGGAAGCAAAGAGTTAGAGTGAACGGGTCATTTTCAGAATGGCAGGCAGTGGAGAGTGGAGTGCCGCAAGGCTCGGTGTTGGGGCCGCAACTGTTTACCATATATATTAATGATTTAGAAGAGAGAATTAGGAGCAACACTAGCAAGTTTGCGGATGACACAAAGCTGGGTGGCCATGTGAACTGTGAAGAGGATGTTAGGAGGCTGCAGGGTGACCTGGACAGGTTGAATGAGTGGGCAGATGCGTGGCAGATGCAGTATAATATGTGAGGTTATCCACTTTGGCGGCAAAAACAAGGAGATTATTATCTCAATGGGGTTAGGTTAGGTATGGGGAAGGTGCAGCGAAACCTTGTACACCAGTCACTGAAAGTTGGCGTGCACGTACAGCGGGCAGTGAAGAAAGATAATGGAATGTTGGCCTGCATAACAAAAATTTCAGTATAGGAGTAAAGAGGTTCTTCTGCAGTTTTATAGGGCTCTGGTAAGACCATATCTGGAGTATTGTGTACAGTTTTAGTCTCCTAATTTGAGGAAGGACACATGTGACACATGCAATGACAATAAAGCATTCTGATTCTGATTCTGATTCTGACATCCTTGTGATTGGGGCAGTGCAGCGTAAATTCACGAGATTGATCCCTGGGATGGCGCGACTGTCATATGTGGAAAGATTGAAAAGATTAGGCTTACATTCACTAGAATTTAGAAGGATGAGGGGGATTCTTATAGAAATAGATACAATTGTAAAAGGACTGGACAAGCTAGATGCAGGAAAAATGTTCCCAATGTTGGGCGTGTTCAGAACCAGGGGCCACAGCCTTAGAATAAAGGGGAGGCCATTTAACACTGAGTTGAGAAAAACCTTTTTCACCCAGAGAGCTGTGAATTTGTGAAATTCCCTGCCACAGAGGGCAGTGGAGGCTAAGTCACTGGATGGATTTAAGAGAGAGTTAGATAGAGCGCTAGGGGCTAATGGAATCAAGGGATATGGGGAGAAAGCATGCACGGGTTATTGATGGAGATGATCAGCCATGATCTCAATGAATGGCGGTGCTGGCTCAAAGGCTCGAATGGCCTATTTTCTATGTTTCTCGCGCCTATTTTCTATGTTTCCCGCTTAGTTTTTGCAGTGTTTTGTGTGTGTGTGTCCATTGATGGCTGGTGGTCGGCTTTAGACGGCGCCAGAGGGGTTGGCCGGCGGTAGCTAGGGGGGGGGGGGGGGGGGGCGTGGGTGCAGGTGGCGGTCCCCGGAGGGTTTCTAGGGAGTTGGAGCGAGGTTGGGCTGGGTTTGGCACTCCTTCTCCGTGCTGTCAATCCTCTGATTTAAACCATATAAGATTAACGGGAATGAGAGGCAGTCTTCTTAGGGGAGTAAGGTCAAGGGAGGTAGCTAGCTTGGGTGAACAAGGGATGGGAAGATGCCAGCTTGGGCGAGCCAGGGAAATTGGATGAAGCCAGTTTGGGGATGTAATGAATGGGAGGTAGCCAGCTTTGGGGGGCAATGCATGGGAGGTAATCTGCTTGTGGTAGAAAGGGATGGGGGGTAGCAAGCTAGGTGTACTAACGGATCGGAGGTAGCCTTCGTGGGGATTAAGGGATACAAGGAAGCTTGCATGGGAGAGTAACGGATGGGAGTTAGCCGGCTTGGGGGTTAAGGAATGGGAAGTAGCCAGCTTGAGGGAGTAAGGGATGGGAGGAATAAAGTTTGGGGGAGTAAGGGGAATGGGAGGTGTCCAGCCTAAGTGAATAAGGTGAATGGGAGATAGGGAGAATTGGGGGTATGGAGTATGAAATGTAGCCAATTTGGTGGAGTAAAGAATGGAGCTAAAGAATGGGCAGTAGCCAGCTTGGGGTTTAAGGGGGATGGGAGGAAGCCAGCTTTGGAGAGAAATGGGAATTGGAGGTACCCATCTTGGTGAGGGGGGGGGGGGGGGGGGGGGGGGGGGTGGTAATGGATGTTAGGCAGCCAGCTTGGGGGGAAAACGGATGTGAGGCAGTCAGCTTGGGGCAGTAAAGGGAATGGAAGTTAGCTACGTTGGGGGAGCAAGAGCAATGGGAGGTAGCCAATTTGGGGAAGTAAGGATAATGGGAGATAGCCAGCTTGCGGGAGTAAGGAATAGGAGGTAGCCAGCTTGAAGGTGGGGGGGGGGGGGTGAGGTAAGTGATGGGAAGAAGGCAGCTTGGGGGAGTAAAGGATGGGATGTAGCCTGTGTGGGGGATTAACGGTAATGGGAGGTAGACAGCTTGGTGGAGTAAGGAGGGTAATGGGAGGTAGCCAGCTTGGGGAAGTAAGGAGAATGGAAGGTAGCCATCGGGGGTTTAAGGGGTGAGAGGTAGACTGCTTGGGGAAGTAAGGGATGGGAGGTAGCCAGCTTGCATGAATAAGGGGAATGGTAGATTGTCTGCTTGGGTGAGAAAGGCGAATGCTTGTTAGCAGCTTGGGAGCATAAGGGGAATGGGTGGTTGCCAGCATGGGGGAGTAAATGGAAAGATGGTAGCCAGCTTGGCGGAGTAAGGGATGGAGGTTGCCAGCTTGGGTGAGTAAGGGGAAGAGGAGTTCGCCAGCTTGAGGGCAGTAAGGGGAATGGGAGGTAGCCAGCTTGGGGGTTAACGAGTGCGAGGCAGCCACCTTAGGGGAGTAAGGGATGGGAGGTAACCAGGTTGCAGGAGCAATGGGAAGGAGGAGGAATGGGAATTTGGGGAGGAGGGATGTAACGGGGCGTGTAAAGGTAGGTAGAATCGCCATTGGGATCCACAGCCATGTGGGGATTTTGGCGCTGTAAGGGGCGGGTTTAAAACGCGTTTTTACGGCTGTACTAATCGCAGATGTTCAGCCTAGTAAATCATTAACGAAAAATCGCTGCAAGACCCGGTCGCAAAAGGTATTATTAGTTTTATAGGCCTCGATAATATAGTTATAATAATTTTAAAATTACTCACTCATTCGGCAACCTCTCGCAGCCCCAGGGTTTTATAAAGCAAACAATTAAAGGTATGTACCTTATTTTTACATTAAATGGGGCTTATATATAACCCTGTATATAAAGTTATCTATAGCGAGTAGTTCATTTTGGGCTTTTTATATCCCGCAGTATTTTTCTCGGCATTTGAGGGCACTAATCCAGCGGCTGTCAACATTCTAAACCAAGCGTTCACAGAAACCCACTGGGCCGATTTAAATGGGGGGCAATTGGGCCTATAAATTAATGTAAATTAGATATAAAAATCATGTTATATTGGTATTTGCCACTTAGGCTATGGAAAAATGTTAATCTTTCGAATGTGAGACTATCCAGATCCAGCTTGGTAATGTCCATTGAGTAAGGGAACAAGATGGGAGTAGAAAATGGCCGCCAGCTTTTAATACTTGAGATATGAAAGTGAATTTGGTGTCAGATTAAACTTATTGTTATGCTTTATCTGATGGGATAAATTGCAGACTTGATTTTTAAAATCTCAAAATTTTGTAACATTGCTAGTAAAGGGAATGTGAGGTAGCCAATTTGGCGGATTAAGGAAAATGGGAGATGGCGAATTTAGGGGATTAACGGATGGGAGATAGTGATCTTGGGGGGGGGGGGGATGGGAGGGAGGTAGCTTGAGGTAACGGATGTGAGGCAGCCAGCTTGGGCGAGTAAGGGATGGGAGGCCGCCAGCTTGGGGGGGGAATCGTAGGAAGGGAGGGGGGAAGGGAGGAAGGGAGGGAGGGAAGCCAGCTTGGTGGAGTAAAGGATGGGAGGGAGCCAATCTGGGGGAATGAAGAATGGCAGGGAGCCAGCTTGGGGGAGTAAGGGGTGGCCACAGGAACAAGCAAGCTCGGGGTGTAAGGTGAATGGGAGGAAACCAGCTTGGGGGGGGGGGGGAGGGCAGGGATACGAGCAAGCCAGCTTGGGGAGGAGCCAGCTTGGGGAGTAAGGGATCGGAGGTAGCCAGCTTGGGGAAGTAAGGGATACGAGGAAGACAGCTTGGGGGAGTAAGAGGAATGGGAGGTAGCCAGTTTGGGGGTGTAAGGGGAAGGGGAGGTAGACTGCTTTGAGGAGTTAGGGGAATGAGAGGTAGCCAGCTTGGGGATGTAAGGGATGGGAAGAATGCAGCTTGGGAGGGGGTGGTAAGTGATGGGGAATTGCCACCTTCGGGAGTATGGGGTGGGATGCAGCCAGCTTGCAGGAGAAAAGCATCTGATATATCCAGCTTGGGGAAGTAAGGAATGGGAGGAAGCAAGCTTGGAGTAGTAACGGATCAGAGGTATCCAGCTTGGGGAAGTAAGGAATGGGAGGGAGCCAGCTTGTGGGAATGAAGGATGGCAGGAAGCAAGCTTGGGGGAGAAAGGTATGGGAGGTAGCCTGCTTGGGGGAGCAAGGGATGGGAGGAAGCCAGCTTGGGGGTAGTACGGATCAGAGGTAGCCAGCTTGGGGGAGTAAGGGATGGTAGGAAGCAAGTTTGGGATGTAAGGTGAATGGGAGGAAACCAGCTTGGGGGAGTAAAGGGCCTGTCCCACTTGGCCTATTTACGTGACTGGCTGGTAGTGACTGACGCGCGATGCTTCTTCATGCGTCCGCACACAGTCTGGATCGCATGGTGTCATTTGAAGATAGACACAAAATGCAGGAGTAACTCAGCGGGACCGGCAGCATCTCTGGGGAGAAGCAATCGGTGACTTTTCGGGTCGAGACTGTTCTTCAGTCTGAAGAAGGGTCTCGACCCGAAACGTCACCCATTGCTTCTCTCCAGAGACGCTGCTGGTCCCGCTGAGTTAATCCTACATTTTGTGTCTATCTCCAATCGTCTCGCCCCGCTCCGGGAGTCGGATTGGGGGCGGTTCCTGATCCGCAACGGCCGTGAGCCCCAGGCCAAGCTTGGAGATCGCCTGCCCACTTCTGCTGCAGTTGGAGGTGAGACGTTGCGCAGCGCCAGGGTGTCCCACTTGGCCGTCATTTACGCGACAGGCCGATGGCACGCGAAGATTTAGTGCAGAACGAAATCCTGGAGCGCTACGTGATACCACGCGCAACTCCACGCTCTTCCACACCACTGGATGCGCCCGTCCTGCGATGCGCCCGTCCTGCGCTACCCACACACTACCAGGTCGCGTAAATGGCGCCAGGCCGCGTAAATGGCGCACAAATAACGGCCAAGTGGGACAGGCCCTTAAGGGATACGAGGAAGCCAGCTTGGGTGAGTAAGGGTTGGGAGGCAGCCAGCTTGGAGGAGTAAGGAATGGCAGGCAGCCAACTTGGGGGTGTAAGGGGTGGGAGGTTGCCGGCTTGGGGGAGTAAAGGGAATGCGGGTTAGCCAGCTTCGGTCATTAACGAGAATGGATGGCGAGTTTAGGGGATTAATGGATGGTGAGTTTAGGGGATTAACGGATGGGTGCTAGTCAGCTTGAGGGGTAAGGACAGTTTGGAAGGTAACGGATGGGAGGCAGCCAGCTTGGGGGAGTGAGGGATGGGGGCCCGCCAGCTTGGTGTAGTAAATGGTATTGGAGGTTCGGGGAGTAAGGGATGGGTGACCAGAAGCTTGGGGAAGTAAGTGGAATTGGAGGAAGACAGGTTCGGGTACTAAGGGATGGGAGGCGCAACCTTGGGTGGTAACCGATGGGAGGTAGCCAGCTTGGTGGAGTAAAAATGATTGGAGGGAGCCAATCTGGGGGCATGATGGATGGCAGGTAGCCAGCATGAGGTGGTAAGAGATTGGAGGTAGCCAGCTTGGGGTAGTAAGGGTTGAGAGGCAGCCAGTTTATGGGGGATAAGAGGGATGGGAGGTAGCCTGCATGGAGTATTAAGGGGTGGGTGGTAGTCAGCTTGGGGTAATAACGGATCGGTGGTAGTCAGCTTGTGGGAGTAAGGGATGGTAGGAAGCAAGCTTGGCGGAGTATGGGATAGAAGGTAGCCAGCGTGGGGATGTAAGGGGAATTGGAAGTAGCCAGCTAGGGGTAGTAACGGATCGGAGGTAGCAGCTTGGGAGTAAGAGATACGAGGAATCCAGTTGGGGGGGGGGGATAAGGGGGATGGGAGTTAGCCTGTTTGGGGGGGTGAAGGATGGGAGGTAGCCAGCTTGGGAGAGTAAGGGAAAGGGGATGTGAACAGCTGGGGGGGGTAAGAGGAATTGGAGGAAGACAGTTTGGGGGTGTAAAGGAAGGGGGGGGGTTAGGTAGCCTGCATGGAGGAGTAATAGGAATGAGAGATAGCTAGCGTGGGATGTAAGGGATGGGAGGAATGCAGCTTGGGGGTGGGGGTAAGTGACGGGGGCAGCCAGCTTGGGGAGTAAGTGATGGGATGCAGCCAGCTTGGAGGAGAAAAGGAACTGAGGTATCCAGCTTGGGGAAGTAAGGAATGGGAGGTAGCCAGCTTGGGGAGGGGTAGCCAACTTGTGAATGGGAGATACCTAGCTTGCGGGAGTAAGGAGAATCGGAGGAAGTCAGATTGGGGGAGTATGGGATGGGATGTAGCCAGCTTGGGGGGGGGGGGGGGGGTTAAGGAATGGGAAGGAGGCAGCTTGGGCAAGTAAAATAAATGGGAGGTAGCCAGCTTGGGGGTAAGGGGGGTGGTTGGTCACCAGTCTGGGAGAGTAATTGGAATGCTTGCTAGGCAGCTTGTGGACATAAGGGGAAGGGGAGGTAGCCAGCTTGGGGAGTAAGGGGACTGGGAGGTAGCCAGCTCGGGGGGTAACGGATGGTGGCATCCAGCTTGGGGAGTAAGGAGAATGGTAGGTAGCCACCTTAGGGGGTAACGGAGGGTGACAGCCAGCTCGGGGAAGTAGGGATGTGAGGAAATCAGCTTGGTTGAGCAGGGATGGGAGGTAGCCAGCTTGAAGGGGGTGGGGTAATGGATGGGTAGAAGGCAGCTTTGGGGAGTAAAAAATGGATGGGATGTAGCCAGTGTGGGACATTAAGGGGAATGGGAGGTAGCCAGCTTGGTGGAGTAAGGGGAATGGGAGGTAGACAGCTTGGGTGAGTAAGAGGAATAGGAGGTAGCCAGCTTGGGGAAGTAAGGGGTGGGAGTTAGACAGCTTGAGCGAGTAAAGGGAATGGGAGGTAGTCTGCTTGTGGGGTAATTGATGGCAGGTAGCCAGCTTGGGGCAGTAATCGGTGGCAGGTGGGCAACTTGGGGGAGTAAGGGGAATGGGAGGTGTCCAACATGGGGAGTAAGGAATGCTATGCAGCCAGCTTGGGAGAGTAAGGAAGACAGGAAGCCTCCTTGGGGGAATGAAGGATGGGAGGTACCCAGTTTGGGGGTGTAAAGGATAGGAGGCAGACAGCTTAGGTGAGTAAGAGAAATGGGAGGTAGACAGTTTGGGGAGTATGGGGAAGGGGAGGTAGACTGTTTGGGGAAGTAAGGTGTGTGAGAGGTAGCCAGTTTGGGGGTGTAAGGATATCCGTAATGCAACTATGGTTTCCAGAGATAACGATTCAATTGCATCTGGAGGCGCCGTGGACTAAATAATGCCCAGCTGTGATTCAACTGTGTAACAAATGACTCTGATTTGCAACACGTGTTGGGACTGACTTCGAGCAGTCAGAAAGATGGATTCAATTGTAAACCTTGGCGAGTCAAAGGCACAAGAAGGGAGAGGTTTCAGCACCATGACCAAAGACAGCGCCCTGGCGGAGACACGGGAGAAAGGAAAGCATCAAGCGGGAAATAACATGGTACAAGCTGGTCTGGTACAGAGTGAGCCTTTGTTACCGCTGCCCCTGCACGGATTGGATCGGATCTTTTGAGTGGCAAACAACTATGAAGTGTCAGACAGCACGGATATTGCCATCCGGATTCCCGATAAGATACACAACGATTTCGGAATCGGTCGTTCTTGTCAACATAACGAACAAGTCGGGAGGAGATTAATCCGTGAAGGGTGCGTTTCATTTTTAAAATGTATGTCAAAGATAGGGGAACATAATAGGTTATTTATATTATGTCACGGCTTTGAACCTGGTTTTAAGAGCGTAACTTGAGGTGACTCGGGAAACGTGAATAAAATTACAAGGGCATTAATAGAAAGGAGCTTTAGGAAATATTCGAGGAAGTTTCACAGGGTCGCAAAGATAACTGCGTCTGACTTTTATCAGTGTATTGAAAAAAGGCAATTCCGGATAGGTACTATGGTTCTCTTATAACTGTACACCAATTGATAAAACAGTTCTTCCCCAAACTGGGGTATAGTACTAAAGAAGGGTCCCGACCCGAAACATCACCCATTCCTTTTCTCCAGAGATACTACCTGTCCCGCAGAGTTACTTCAGCATTTTGTGTCTATCTAAGATATAGTACCGATCCTCTCAACATACCTCATTAGATATTAGACAGTTCTCTGGAGCTGTTACGCCACCTTGCTGAAAAAAAAAAACTGCATTGTGCACTGGTAATTTCTCTTCGATCAGTTTGTTGTACTCGTGTATGGTTTCATTGCATTCATCTACAATGTACTATCATACATATCATACATATCATACATATAACATCCACCAGGTGGCGCCAGCAATGGCTGCCTCGCCAACAGTCTGTCACGTCCATTCCTTCATGGTTGTTCATAGTGACCTTATCACTGGGGTCGATTGGCACAAACGTTCATTTGTCACCTTGCTGATGCTGGCTTATCACAAAGATATGACACAAAGTACTGGAGAAACTCAGTAGGTCAAGCAGCATCTCTGGAAAAAAAGTTCATAAGGTGACGAAGGGTCCCGACCCAAAACATTACCTATCCTTTTGCTTTTGAGATGCTGCCTGACCCACTGAATAATTCCAGCACTTTGTGCCTGTAATAAGGAGGAACGTCAGGTGCTGGTTTACACCAGAGATAGACACAAAGTGCTGGAGTAGCTCAGATCAATGAAGGGCCCCGACCTGAAACATCACCTATCCATTTTCTCCAGAGATGCTGCCTGACCTGCTAAGTTACTCCAGCGCTTTGAGTCTATCTTGGTACCTCAACCAATTACTGGTGTCAATAACCTTTAATTTTCTGTGGATGTTACATTGTGAACAGGGGTTTGTTCTTGAAGACTGGTTCTCACTTTAGTTAAACATAACAATGCACATAATTCTGTAAACTCCTGGATAATCTCCAAATCCAATGGCTAATTAGTATCCCGAGTTCCATGTGTCAACTTGTTCTGGAAACCAGAGGAAATATTTTCTTTGTCAGCTCATTCAAATACTTCAAGGATGTTGAACACCTTCAATGGATCACTAGAATCCTTCTGTTTCATTTTAAGGGCTACAGGTTTTCTCCGTGTAACCTGTGCTTACAATTTATAAACAAGATTAGGCACAAAACGCTGGAGTAACTCAGCGGGTCAGGCAGCATCTCTGGAGAAGGAATGGGTGACCTTTCGCAGACCTGAAGCATCACTATTCCTTCTCTCCAGAGATGCTGTCTGACCCTCTGAGTTACTCCAGCTTTTTGTGTCCATCTTTGGCTTAAACCAGCATCTACAGTTCCTTCTACACAACCAACCAACCTTTCAAGCGACACATCTTTACGAGACGGGGGCAAGCTGGAACACTTGGAGTAACCAATGAAGTCACCTGGAGAATATACAAACTCCACAGAGACTGTATCAGAGGTCAGGACTGAAGCCACTTTGCTGAATCAGTGAGGCAGCAGCTCTCTATCAGCTACATTACAGCGCTGTCCATGATTTTACTATATTATAATGTTTAAGTTTCTGAAATTAATAAAAATATTTGTAGTTTGTAGTGTAACTTTTTCACACAAAGGGTGGCGGATGAATGGAACGAGTTGCCGGAGGAGGTAGTTGAGGCAGGTGCTATCAAAACATTTAAGAAACATTTAGACAGGTACATGGATAGGACAAGTTTAGAGGGATATGGGCAAAAATGCAGGCATGTGGGACCAGTGCAGATGCGGCATGTTGGCCGGTGTGGGCAGGTTGGGCCAAAGAGGCAATTTCTCTACTGCAAGACTCGATGACTCTAGTTATAAGGCACTTTCCCTTTCACAGAAATAGTTACGGCTAATGAAATACTTCTGAATACTTAGAGCTGGAAAAAGCTGCCACACCGCAGTGATCCCTTGCATATTTTTCATAATGGGATATAGATCATCAGATGTTTAATATGTATCAGGTTTCAGACTCATTAACCAATACAATACATTTTATTATTAACACCCTCCTCTTACTTCCTCGTTTTCACTGGCCTCTTGGTTCTTCAGCATGCCAAGGATTTTGGTGCCTTCTGTGAATATAGCTTGCTACACAAGCAGGAAATCATAAGGATTGGTACACCAATAATGGGATTTCAAACTGAAACGTCACATGTGCATGTTCTACGATGATGCTGCCTGACCTGCTGAATTACTCCAGTACTTTGTCCTTTTGTGTATTAACCAGCAGCTGCAGTTCTTTGTTTCTACAATCAATGGCATGACTGCCTTAACAGCATTGATGTACAGAGTGAATTTGTGGTCCAAGTCTATAACTAGCAAGAGGCATTACAATGGGTTTGTGTAGTAAATGAAGGCATATGCCATACTTGTTTTCATAGGTCAGGGCATTGAGTATCTTCTTCTTGCATATGGCGCGCACAGCCCAAAGTTGTTGGACAACTTGTTATGTTTGATCTTCTGTTTGTGCACGCCAGGTTGATTGCATTCATCGAAACGGTGGACCTCATGAAGGTTGCAATCTCCGACCCCGGGCATTGGGTATAAGAGTCCGGAAGTCATTATGCAGCTTTATAGGACTTGGGTTTTGCTGCCTTTGGAGTTAATCTCAAAAAGCTGGAGTAACTCAGCGGGTCAGGCAGCATCTCTGAGGAAAAGCAATACACAACATTTTGGGTTGAGACCATTCTTCAGACTTATTTCTCATTTACAGTGTTGCCTGCAGTTCTGGTTGTCCCATTCCAATAAGGATTTGGAGGCTTTGGAAAGCGTGCAGAGGTGGTTTACCAGAATCATGCCTGGATTAGAGGGTATTAGCTACAGGGAAAGGTTGGACACTTAGGTTGTTTTCTCTGGACAGTCAGAGGAAGCGGGGTGACTGGTTAGAAGTAAATAAAATTATGTGAGAGACATAGATGAGGTAGACAGTCTGAACCTACTTCCCTGGGTGAAAATATTAAATAAGAGAATTCGTAGCTTTAAGGGCATAAGTGATGAAATGAAATGAAATGAAATGATTCAATTTATTGTCATTGTCAGTGTACAGTACAGAGACAACGAAATGCATTAAATAATCACCAAAACTTGGTAGCACTTACCACTCAATGCAACAGAAAGTGCTACAGTGATAGGAGTAGAATTAGGCCATTCAGTCCATCAGGTCTACTCCGCTATTCAATCATGGCTGACCTATCTCTCCCATCTTTAAGGTGATAGGGGTAAAGTTTAAAGGAGATGTGTGGGAGCACCTGGAGCTTGCTGGGGGTGCAGGCCGGTACAATTGTGCCATTTAAGAGACTTGTAGATGAGCATTTTGTTCTACAGTGATTGGAGGGATATGAATTATGTTCAGGTAGATAAGGGTACGTCTTGGCATCATGTTCGGCACAGACGGTGGGCTGAAGAGCCAGGTCCTGTGCTGTAGTGTTCTTTGTTCTATGTAATCAATGCCAAACTCATCAGCGGAAAGACAATACATGATTACAATCGAGCCATCAACAGTGTACGTTATGTTAAATGGAATAATGTGAATAATCTTTAGTGCAAGATAAGGTCCGATTAATGATAGTCCAAGAATCTCCAATGAGGTAGATATTATCTCAGGACTGCTCTCTAATTGTTGGTAGGATGGTTCAGTTGCATGATAACAGCTGGAAAGAAACTGTCTCTCAATCTGGAGGTGTGTGTTTACCAACTTCTATACCTCTTGCCTGATGGGAGAGGGGCGGACTGGCTGGGGTGCAACATCCTTAATGCTGGTGGCCAGCATACTTGTGCTACAATAGAAGTGCAGTGGGTCAAGGTGCAGCTAAATAACATTGGTAGCCACTATGCTAGAGACATTATAGAAACATAGAAAATAGGTGCAGGAGTAGGCCATTTGGCCCTTCGAACCTGCACCGCCATTCAATATGATCATGGCTGATCATCCAACTCAGTATACCATTCCTGCATTCTCACCATACCCCCTGATCCCTTTTGCCACAAGGGTCACATCTAACTCCCTCTTAAATATAGCCAATGAACTGGCCTCAACTACCTTCTGTGGCAAAGAATTCCACAGATTCACCACTCTCTGTGTAAAAAATGATTTTCTCATCTCGGTCCTAAAACACTTCCTTCTTATCCTTAAAATGTGACCCCCCCCCCCCCCAGTTCTGGACTTCCCCAACATCGGGAATAATCTTCCTGCATCTAGCCTGTCTAACCCCTTAAGAATTTTGTAAGTTTCTATAAGATCCCCCCCTCAATCTTCTAAATTCTAGAGAGTACAAACCGAGTCTATCCAGTCTTTCTTCATATGAAAGTCCTGACATCCCAGGAATCTGTCTGGTGAACCTTCTCTGTATTCCCTCTATGGCAAGCATGTCTTTCCTCGGATTAGGAGACCAAAACTGTACGCAATATTCCAGGTGTGGTCTCACCAAGACCCTGTACTACTGCAGTAGAACCTTCCTGCTCTTATACTCAAATCCTTTTGCAATGAACGCAAACAAACCATTTGCATCTCCACGTTTCCTAATCGGCCACCATTCAGATAAGTCTACTTTCCTGTTTTGCCACCAAAGTGGATAACCTCACATTTATCCACATTATACTGCATCTGCCATGCATTTTCCCACTCACCCAACCTATCCAAGTCACCTTGCAGCCTCCTAGCACCCTCCTCACAGCTAACCAGCCAACCCCGCCCCCCCCCCCCCCCCAGCTTCGTGTCATCCGCAAACTTGGAGATGTTGCATTCAATTCCCTCACTTAGATCATTAATATATATTGTAAATAGCTGGGGTCCCAGCACTGAGCCTTGCGGTACCCCACTAGTCACTGTCTGCCATTGTGAAAAGGACCTGTTTACTCCTACTCTTTGCTTCCTGTCTGCCAGCCAGTTCTCTATCCACATCAATACTGAACCCCCAATACCATGTGCTTTAAGTATGCATACTAATCTCTTATGTGGGACCTTATCGAAAGCCTTCTGAAAGTCCAGATATAACACATCCACTGGTTCTCCCTAATCTACTCTACTAGTTACATCCTCGAAAAATTCTATAAGATTCGTCAGACATGATTTACCTTTCATAAATCCATGCTGACTTTGTCCAATGAATTCACCACTTTCGAAATGTGCTGCTATCCCATCTTTAATAACTGACTCCAGAATTTTCCCCACCACCGATGTTGGACTAACTGGTCTGTAATTCCCCGTTTTCTCTCTCCCTCCCTTTTTTTTAAAGTTGGGTTACATTAGCTACCCTCCAGACCTCAGGAACTACTCCAGAATCTAAAGAGTTTTGAAAAATTATCACTAATGCATCCACTATTTCTGCGGCTACTTCCTTAAGTACCCTGGGATGCAACTTATCTGGCCATGGGGATTTATCGGCCTTTAATCCATTCAATTTACCTAACACCACTTCCCAGCTAACATGGATTTCACTCAGTTCCTCCATCTCATTTAACCCCCAGTCCCTTGCTATTTCCGGCAGATTATTTATGTCTTCCTTAGTGAAGACAGAACCAAAGTAGTTATTCAATTGGTCTGCCATGTCCTTGTTCCCTATGATTAATTTGCCTGTTTCTGACTTCAAGGGACCTACATTTGTTTTAACTAATCTTTTCCACTTCACATATCTATAAAAACATTTGCAGTCAGTTTTTATGTTCCCTGCCAGATTACAATAGTGATGATTTGTTAATTCATCGTGGCTGAAGCAGGTGGCCTCACTTCTGACTATACTTTACTGTGGACATTTAAACAGGAAAAGTAAACGTTCTTTATTAACAATGAATGACCTAGAGAAAGGAGAATGTTACTCCTGGAAGTTCATATTTACAGCATGGAAACAGGCTTTCCTTCGGCCAAACTCGCCCACACTGACCAACATGCCCCGTATACACTAGTCCCACCCCGATCAACATGCCCCATCTACACTAGTCCCACCCCGACCAACATGCCCCCATCTACACTAGTCCAAGCTGCCCACGTTTGGCCCATATCCCTCCAAACCTGTCCTATCCATGTGTCTCTTAAACGTTGTGATAGTCCCTGCCTCAACTACCTCCTCCGGCAGCTCGTTCCATACACCCATCACCCTCTGTGTGGAAAAGTTGCCCCTCAGATTGACATTATTAATGTGAACCATTTTTGCACAACTCTGCTGGTGTGAGTAATAAATGAAATGATAGATAGCAAAAATACACAGTGGTGCAGCAGTAGAGTTGCTGCCTCACAGCGCCAGAGACCCCAGTTCCATCCTGAATATGGATGCTGTCTGTACGGAGTGCACGTTCTCCCCGTGACCTGCGTGGGTTTTCTCCGAGTGCTCCGGTTTCCTTCCGCATTCCAAAGACCTGCTGGTTTGTAGGTTAATTGGCTTCTGTAAAATTGTCCCTAATGTGTATAGGGTGGAGCTAGTGTACGGAAGGAAATCACAAAGGAGTTATCACTGGTCGGAGATGACTCGTTTGGCCGCAGGGCCTGTTTCTGCGCAGTATCTCTAAAATCTTAACAATACCCGTTGACTTGGCCTCCACCGCACTCTGTAGTAACGAATTCCACAGATTCAGCACCCTCCAGCTAAAGAGATTCCTCCTCATCTCCTTTCTAAAGGCATGGGTGGGAAAAGGCAGAGAGGGTGAGGGGCCAGACGTGGGCATGTGGGACTAGCTTCAATAGGCATGGCTGTGTGTTTCTGTGCTGTGGGTCTGACGGGGCTCAACAGGGTAGTAGTTTGATGCTTCAGCCTGCAGCAACCCAGGAGAACTGTGTTCCAGATGCTTTGTTAGTTTGTTGCTCTGCACATCGATCGGGAGGTGATGAAATCTCCCGTTTACACGCAGCCGCCAGAGAAAACAGTGTACATACAGTGATGACAAACGCAATAAATGCAATATCCAGTGCAGAACAGTGCAAGATTGTGTTGCAGAAAGCCTGGGGCAGCACGGACGATAGGGGCCGAAGGGCCTGTCACTGGGAAAGGTGACCACCGACGCTGTTTATGTGGAGATTGCTTGCTTCCCCTTCCGTGGTGGACCGGATGCGGGTCGGGGCAGGGGAGACGGGCTCATCCGTCCAAGCCTCAATCCAAGCTCAGCCTTCTTCCCGTGCATCCTAGCCCCGATGGGCTGAATGCCGCCGCCTTTATCCCCGGACAACAACCGAGGGGAAAACACAGACGAAACCTCTTCCAACCACCGAACTCCTCAGGGAATGCCCCTATCCTGTCTTTGAAATCAAGCCAAGCCGTCACAATTGTGCACGATTAGTCAGCATTATCCTTTTTTTTAATATATAGACGAAAGCTGATCAAGTTCAAGTTGGAATTTGTTGTCACATCCACCAATTAAGGTACAGTGATATTTGAGTTACCACACAGCCATACTGAGTAAAAAGCAACAAGACACACAGCGACATAAAATAAAATCTAACATAAACATCCACCACAGCAGAATCCACATTCCTCACTGTGATGGAAGGTAATAACATTCAATCATCTTCCCCTTTTGTTCACCCGTGGTCGGGGCTGCTGAACCCTCCGCTATCGCCGCTCGCTGCCGACACACTACATAAAAGTCCCTTTAAACGTCCATGATCCAAAGACATCCTGATGAAGAAGGCCTATGCTTGGACAGCTATCCAGCCAGAAGATGCGAAAGCATTGCGGGAGTTTGCGATATGTCTTAGAAGATTTGAACTAAGAAACGAAGATGGCGGCGCGCACAGTCGCAGCGGCCCCTCGGGAGATAGTCGGAGCTTTTAAAAGTGAGTGTTGTGTGTCTTGTCCAGTCTGTCCAAGATATATGTACTGCAGGAACATGCTCCTAAACATCGGGGCAAACCACGGTAGTAGCAAAGGCGCGTTTTGGTGCGATTTAGACCAAATACGCCGCTATGGACTTCTACTACCGGCTGCGAGGCCGAACACATCGGCCGCAGATATGACTACGACCGGAGAGAGGAGGCGAGAGAGGAGAGAGAGGAGGAGGAGGAGGAGACGCAAGCGGTGTGAGAGGAGGCAGAAACGGGGTAAAAGAGCAGGCTCTTACGTGAGGCGGAGACGGGGGAAAAGAGCAGGCATTCACGCTAGGCTAACAGCCAACCCCACCCGACCTGCAGTGCCCTCGCTTCTCCTCTCTAATGTCCGCTCCCTGGACAACAAACTCGACGAACTGCGTCTTCTCAGGACAACATACAAGGATATACGAGACTGCTGTGTGTTTGTCTTCACTGAATCATGGCTCCACGGCAATATCCCGGACACGGCAATACAGCTGGAGGGAATGACATCATTCCGTGCAGACAGAGAGGCAGCTAGCTCTGGTAAGAGCCGAGGTGGAGGCCTGTGCTTGTACATAAACAAGGACTGGTGTGTGAACGCTACGATAGCCGGGAAACACTGCTCTCCGCTGATAGAATTCCTCATCGTGAAATGTCGGCCTTTCTATCCGCCGAGGGAATTCTCCGTTGTTTTTGTTGTGGCTGTATATGTTGCACCAAGTGCAAATGTAAATTCTAAGGCCAACGAAGCACTGGGAGCCCTGCATGACGCCGTCAGTGAGTTCCAGACCAAACATCCTGATAGCTTCATTGTGGTGGCCGGGGATTTTAATCACACCAGTCTTAAGACTGTGCTCCCAAAATTCAAGCAATATGTGGATTTTGAGACCAGGGTAGAGAACATCTTGGACTTGATTTACACCAACACCCCAGAGGCTTACAAGGCAGCCCCACGCCCTCACCTGGGCCACTCGGACCACATTTCAGTGTTTTTAACACCAGCCTACAGACCTCTGCAAAAACAAGTCAGAGCGGAGAGAAAACACACCAGGGTCTGGCCAGAGGGTCCAGCCTCAGCACTGCAGGATTGCTTCCTGCACACTGACTGGGATGTGTTCAGGACAGCAGCATCCTATGATGACCTCATCAACATCGAGGAGTACGCAGAGACTGTAACCAGCTACATTGCCAAGTGCACTGAGGATGTCACCATCATGAAAACCTTCACTGCACGTGGAAACGAAAAGCCATGGATGACAGCAGAGGTGCGCTCGCTGCTGAGGGCTCGCGATGCAGCCTACAGAGCCGGTAACACAGCCGCTCTCCGATCCACCAGGACTGCACTGGGAAAAGGAATCAGGGCAGCGAAACGTGCCTTCGCGGGGAAAATCCAGGGACACCTCTGCGACACAGGAGACACCAGAAGGATGTGGAAGGGAATCGAAACACTGACGGGGTACAAGGCAAGGCAGCAGGTAACCGACACGGACACTTCTCTCCCAGATAAACTAAACAACTTCTTTGCATGTTTTGATGCAGCAAACACCACACCCAAGAGGAGAGCCAGCCCCTGCCTACAAACCGACCAGCCAGTCCTGACCATAGACACAATGGACACACGGAGAATCCTGTCTAAGGTCAACCCGTGGAAAGCAGTCGGACCCGACAACATCCCAGGACGTGTGCTCAAGGAAAGTGCTGAGGAGTTAGCAGATGTGCTAACAGACATCTTTAACATCTCCCTTAGTCAGGCCATTGTCCCCACATGCCTCAAAACTTCCACGATAATTCCCATAGCGAAGAAACCAGTGGTTGCCTGCCTAAATGACTACCGCCCTGTCGCCCTGACCCCAATAATAATGAAGTGTTTTGAACGCCTGGTGAAACCCCACATTACTGCCAGCCTCCCCTCATCGTTAGACTTCCTACAGTTTGCCTATCGCCCCAACCGCTCTACAGAGGATGCCATCTCTACCACGCTGCACACAGTACTCACGCATCTGGAAAACAAAAACACATACGCCAGAATCCTGTACATTGACTTCAGCTCAGCGTTTAATACCATCATCCCACAGAGACTTGTGGAGAAACTAACCCTGCTGGGCCTCAACACCACCCTGTGTCACTGGATCTTGGACTTTCTGACAGAGAGACCGCAGTCAGTCCGTGTTGGCAAGAACACTTCAGGCTCGATCACGCTGAGCACCGGCTCCCCTCAAGGCTGTGTGCTCAGCCCGCTGTTGTTCACACTGCTCACACATGACTGTGCTGCCAGATTCAGGGAAAATAAAATCATAAAATTCGCGGACGACACTACAGTGGTGGGACTCATCAGTGGAGATGACGAAACATTGTACAGGGAGGAAGTAGAACAACTGGTGGACTGGTGCGGCAAAAACAACCTAGAATTGAATGTCGACAAAACTAAGGAGATGGTTGTCGACTTCAGGAGGGCGCAGCCAAAGCATACACCGCTCAACATTAGTGGCACTGCAGTGGAGAGAGTGGAGAGCATAAAGTTCCTCGGTGTGCAAATTACGGACAGCCTCACCTGGTCCAGGAACACCACTGGGACCGTCAAACGGGCCCATCAGCGACTGCACTTCCTGAGGAAACTAAAACAGGCCTCACTCCCCACCAACATCCTCAGGACTTTCTACAGGGGCACGGTGGAGTCTGTACTCACGTACTGCATAAATACGTGGTACTCCACCTGCAACTGTTCGGACAGGAAGGCTCTGCAGAGGGTAGTGAGGGGAGCAGAGAGGATCATTGGCGTCTCCCTACCCTCGGTACAAGAACTGTTCCAGAGCCGCTGTCTGAAGAAAGCACAGAGAATTGCCAAGGACAAACTGCACCCCCTCCACGCACACCTGGATCTCCTGCCATCAGGCAAGAGATATCGTAGCATCAAAGCCCGGACTACGAGGCTGCTAAACAGCTTCCTACCACAGGCTGTGAGGCTGCTAAACAGTCACTCTGCACCCACAGTCACTTGACTTGACTCTGCGGCTGGCACGGACACTTTAATACTGGCACTGGCCACTCACATCAGCGGCCCCGGACATTTTTTATGATTGGTTTATTGAATTTTAACATTGTGTTTTTTTTTTTACCTGCTTTTAACTATTTATACTGTTCCATCAGGGACTGGATTGTTTTTAGTGTTATTATGTGTGAAGTGTTTAAATTTCATGTGCGATGCTCCGCTATTCACTGGGAAACGTCTTTTCATTTTGCACTGTAACAACCGTTGCTTGCAAGATGACAATAAAGGTTGATTGATTGATTGATTGATTGATTGAAGTATGAAATAAATGACTACCGTCTTAGACCACATGCAAGAAATTAATGTTGTTAGCAACATGAAAATGATCACTCTAAAACTGCCCTATAGACTTAGGGAAAAGATAAAGCTGGTCTGTTAGAGGAAAATGAGAATGGAGAGGTCATGCTTCCTGATCTGGTGAACTTCATAGAAAAGGAAGTACGGTTCATGTCAAATTTACGCTATGGGAATATTCAAGATCCTAAACCAATCACAACTGTCAAAGGTTCTACCTTTACTTAAACAAAAGGAAGATCAGGACCTAAGGGAAGTCGTTTTGTTTCTGCTCTAAATACCTGCAGAAACGAAAGGCCAAAAGGAAGAAGATACATCTACTGTTAAACCAAGACGGTTCTGCTTGTCATCCAGTGAGAAAAAGCAGAGGAATTACAAAGAGATGACCCACGAGGGAAGGGAAGGGGGGCTGTCGATGACTAGTCAGCTCGGACCTTGTATCCCATCCTAAGAATGGACACCACATTCTTGACAGGGCAAAGGAGAGCTTGTAATATTACACTTCTCCATCCGTTTCTCACCACGATTGGCCGACCTGCTGAGTTCTACCGGCACTTTGGAGGGGAATGGACAAGCGACGTGTCGGGTCTGGGCCCTTCTTTGGACTGATGGAGTCGGGGAGAAAGCTGGAAAAAAGAGATGCTGTTCGGAGAGACTCCAGGACTTGATCAGGAGGGGGGAGTTTCCTTATTTTGGAGAATTCAATGTTCAATAAGCTATGAGGTGCTGTTCCTCCAGATTACGTGTCACCTCACTCTGGCAATGTAGGAGGCCCAGGCCAGAAACATCAGTGTGGGAGTGGGAAGGGGAGTTAAAATGGTTGGCAACTGGGAGATCCAGCAGGCCTTGGAGGACAGAGCACACGTGTACGGTGAAATGGACGCCTAGTCCTGATACAATAGACATTAAACAAGAGACAATAGGTGCAGGAGCAGGCCATTTGGCCCTTGAACCAGCACCACCATTCAATGTGATCAGGCGGATCATCCACAATCTGTACCCCGTTCCTGCCTTCTCCCCATATCCCCTGACTGCACTATCTTTAAGACCCCTATCTGGCTCTCGCTTGAAAGTATCCAGAGAACCGGCCTCCACCGCCCTCTAAGGCTGAGAATTCCACAGACTCACAACTCACTGTGTTAAAAAGTGTTTCCTCATCTCCGTTCTAAATGGCTTCCCCCTTATTCCTAAACTGTGGCATTTGGTTCTGGATTCCCCCAACATCGGGAAAATGTTTCCTGCCTTTAGCTTGTGGCCCTTGTGGCTAAGGGGATCAGAGGGTATGGAGAGAAGGCAGGTACGGGATACTGAGTTGGATGATCAGCCATGATCATATTGAATGGCGGTGCAGGCTCGAAGGGCCGAATGGCCTACTCCTGCACCTAATTTCTATGTTTCTATGTTTCTAAACCCTTAATAATCCTATATGTTTAAAAAAGATATCCTCTCATCCTTCTAAACTCCAGAGTGTACAAGCCCAGCCACTCCATTCTCTCAGCATATGACTTACGCCATCCCGGGAATTAAAATTGTGAACCTATGCTGCACTCCCTCAATAGCAAGAATGTCCTTCCTCAAATTTGGCGACCAAAACTGTACACAATACTCCAGGTGTAGTCTCACTCGGGCCCTATACAACTGCAGAAGGACCTCTTTGCTCCGATACTCAACTGCTTGTTATGAAGACCAACATGCCATTCGCTTTCTTCACTGCCTGCTGTACCTGCATGCTTACTTTCAGTCACTGATGAACAAGGACCCCCAGATCCCGTTGTACTTCCGCATTTCCCAACTTGACATTTAGATAATAATCTGCCTTCCTGTTTCTGCTACCAAAGTGGATAACCTCACATTTATCCACATTAAACTGCATCTACCATGCATCTGCCCACGCACCCAACCTGTCCAAGTCGCCTTGCGTTCTCATAGCATCCTCCTCACAGTTCACACTGCCACCCAGCTTTGTGTCATCTGCAAATTTGCTAATGTTACTTTTAAATCTCTACATTGATGTATATTGTAAATAGCTTCAGTCCCAGCACCGAGCCTTGTGGCACCCCACTAGTCACTGCCTGCCATTCTAAAAGGGGCCCATTAATCCATACTCTTTGTTTCCTGTCTGCCAACCAATTTTCTATCCATGTCAGCACTCTACCCCCAATACCCTACATTTGCCCACTAATCTCCCATGTGGAACCTTATCAAATGCTTTCTGAAAGTCCTGGTACACTACATCCGCTGGCTCTGCCTTGTCCATTTTCCGAGTTACATCCTCAAAAAATTCCAGAAGGTTAGTCAAGCGTGATTTCACCTTCGTAAATCCATGCTGACCCGGACCGATCCTGTTACTGCTATCCAACTGTGCGGCTATTTCATCTTTTGTAATTGACTCCAGCATCTTCCCCACCACCGATGTCACGCTACTGGTTTATAATTCCGTTTTCTCTCTCCCACCTTTCTTAAAAAGTGGGATAACATTAGCTACCCTCTAATCCATAGGAACTGATCCTAAGTCTATAGAACATTGGAAAATGATCACCAATTTCTAGAGCTACTTCCTTAAGTGCCCTGGGATGCAGACCATCAGACCCTGGGGATTTATCAGCCTGCAGTCCCATCAGTCTATCCAACACCATTTCCTGCCTAATGTGGATTTCCTTCATTCCTCCATCACCCCAGATCCTCTGGCCACTCGTATATCAGGAAGATTGTTTGTGTCCTCCTTAGTGAAGACAGATCCAAAGTACCTGTTCAACTCATCTGCCATTTCCTTGTTCCCCATAATAAATTCACCTTTTTCCGTCTTCAACAGTCCAACTTTGGTCTTAACTAATGTTTTCCTCTTCACATACCTAAAGAAGGAACAGCAGATGCCGGTTTACAAAAAGAGACGGAATCTCCTTGAGTAACTTGCACGTCTGAAGAGCATGGACAGGCAACATTCTAGGTCAGGACCCTTCTTCAGACTGCTTGGTGTGGGGGGTGGAGAAAGTTGGAAAGGAGAGGTGGGAGTGGTCACCTTAGATTCCCTTCCCTCTACAGATGCGGCCTGACCCACTGAGTTCCTCCACCGCTTTAGAGGGAATGGACAGACGACGTTTTGAGTCAGGACCCTTCTTCAGACTGATTGGAGAGGGTGGGGGGAGGAAGCTGGAAAAGAGAGATGGGGGCTGGACAAAGCCTGGCAAGTGACAGGTGGACACAAAATGCTGGAGTAACTCAGCGGGACAGGCAGCATCTCTAGAGAGAAGGAATGGGTGACCTTTCAGGTTGAGACCCTTCTTCAGAAGTGATAGCTGGATATAGGTGAGGGAGACACAAGATACTGCAGATGCTGGAATCTTGCATAAAACACAATTTAGTTAAATGCACAGAATCTCTTGCCCAGAGTGGCGGAATCGAGGACCAGATGACATGGGTTCAAGGTGAAGGGTAAAAGATTTAAAAGGAAACTGAGGGGTAACTTTTTCACACAGAGGGTGGTGGGAGTATGGAACAAACTGTCAGAGGAGGCAGTTGAGGCTGTGACTATCCCAAGAAACAGTAGGACAGTTGCATGGATAGGACAAGTTTGGAGGGATATGGACCAAACACATGCAGGTGGGACTAGTGTAGCTAGAACATGTTGGTTGGTGTGGGAAAGTTGGGCCGAAGGGCCTGTTTCCACAATATCACTAACACAAAGTACTGGAGTAACTCAGCGGGTCAGGTAGCATCTGTGGGGAACATGTATAGGTGACATTCACAGAGTGCTGGAGTACCTCAGCGGGACAAGCAGCATCTCTGGAGAGAAGGAATGGGTGACACTGAAAATGTATCTCAACCCTGAAACGTTACCCATTCCTTCCAGCATTCTGTGTCTACCTAAACAGCACCTATCCACGTGGCGGTGTGCCAGCAAGCTGGAGGAGCAGGCAAAGGCCTTGTCACAGAGTGGGCAGGTGAAGGGGCGCTGGCTGGTGTGGACTCGTCGGTGCTCCAGCAGGTGGTCAAGCGGGTGATACCCTTGCCACACTCAGTGCATACAAAGGGCCTCTCTCCGGTGTTTATCCGCTGGTGCTCCCGCATCCCTCTTGCTCACATCACAGTGGCAGCAGCCGGTCCGCCGGTGCTGCCGCAACATCCGCGAGCTGTCAAACTCCTCACCACAGTACGGGCAGTCGTAGGGCTGGCCACTGGTGTGCACGCGCTGGTGAGACAGGGCATGGGAGGCCATGGCAAAGCGTTCTCCACACACCAGGCTGGGGACGGGACGGTCGCCGGCGTGCACCCGCTGGTGGGACAGCAGCTTGTAGGAGCTGGTGAAGCCCTTGCCGCACTGGGCACAGGTGTAGAGGCGCTCGTCGATGTGGGTGCGCTATCAAAGTTACTCCTCTCTGTACCCGCCCAGAGCATCAGCTCTGTGTTGGAAGGTTCAAGAGACTAGTCTCAGCTGAATAAAGAATTGATTTTAACAGCAACAAGTGTTTCAGTCAAGTGGACTTTAGATTGACAGAACTCAGTTTAACAGGGGCGCTCGCCGGTGTGGTTGCGCTGGTGGAACAGCAGGTGACTGGACTGGGTGAAGCCCTTGCTGCACTGGGCGCAGGTGTGGGGGTGAGGAAATATTATATAAATAGAACCGCTTGGATAGTGACTTTTATATAAGCTAGGTAATTTGCAAAATAAAAGCTTATAGTTTTCCTGAACTGAACTAAAGTGCAAACAGACATATACACACAGGCAAAGATGAATCAAAACATGGAGGCCTGAACCTGAACCTGCTTAGCTTAGGTTTATTGCTGAGGCACTGGAGGACATTGTATTTGATATGACTGTGTTGAAGAATAGATAACTGAAAAGGGGCCTCTTCTTAGGCCAGAGGTCGGTTGTTCTTTCCTTTGTGGACAATCTTGAGCTGTGAGGTTTGTGCTGAGTGTGAGATAATAGGCCCTGTAGTTAGCCTTGACTATGTTGAATTGGGATGGATGTGAGGGGAGTAGTTGTAAAATACCTTGTAAAAAGATTGGAAATACAGCTTCCAAAGATAGCAGGAAAAGGGGAGGCTGTAAGTTAAGCTGTATGAAGTATGTAAGTTAAGTGAATGAAGCTGTATCCTGGAACCAAACACTAATTAACTAAATTAATAGATTTACAACCCATGTATGCTTGGTTGGGATGTGAATGGGATTTGAACTTAGAAACTGTAATTCAGCAAACTTATATAATTAATGTTTTAAAGACATAGGTAAAAGTATTTAAAACTGTGAAATTATAGTAACACCAATTATGAAATGTATTGTCTTAGTAGAAAGGTACACTTTAGACATAGAAATTGTTTAGATTTATAGAAATATATTTTCTCTTGGTATAGAAAGTGTGTATGACTTGTGTGATCATTGTGTTATTTACGTATCTTGTATTTTGAGGAGTGGTCTTTGATAAGAGCCTACTGGGGTTTTGCTGTGTTGAAATAAAATAAGCAAAGTTATAAAGTTATTAGACAGGCAAACAAAGGCTGTAATGAGGCCAGGGAAGGGGGATCATGTGACTGATGTTGTAAATCACCAGAAGGACTCAGATGATTGGTTACTAGCTTGTCATACCCTCTGTATCTGAAATGTCTAATACCTATATAAATGCCATGAGTTTGTATCAAAGTTACTCCTCTCTGGACCCGCCCCAGAGCATCAGCTCTGTGTTGGAAGGTTCAAGAGACTAGTCTCAGCTGAATAAAGAATTGATTTTAACAGCAACAAGTGTTTGAGTCAAGTTGACTTTAGATTGACAGAAATCAGTTTAACATTTGGTGTCAGAAGTGGGATTCAGATGGATAACCGACAACTCAAGGAACGAAAATAAGCGTCAAACTGCGCACTGATCAGACCAGAGGAATTGGCCAAGCAGAAGTGAGTAGTTAAACACCACTCTGTTTTCCTCTTCTCTGTATTTCGCTGCGTAGTCGACCCTTCGTTCTTGTGTTGAACGGGATCCTGACAGAATCAAGTCAATCTAACAAACCTTGTTGAGTGGTAAGATAGACTTTTAAACAGACTCGTCCATTGGGAATGGGGAAACTCAGTCATTGGGAATGATAACTCGGTCATTAGGAATGATAACTTGTAACTGACGGTTGAACTGGATCCTGTCAGCTAAACACTGACAATGCTAAATTGAACTGGATCCATCCTCTTGGCATTTGGAATGGCAAGAGGGGGGTTAAAGATTTGGAAACAGGGTCGGCTAAACACTGACAATGCAAAATTAATCTTGAATCATTTGGAATGGTGGGAAACAATTGAATTCAGGTCCTGTGATGTCACGGTTGCTAAATAAGAAAAGTAAAACGTTAATGTCATTATTATATTGTTGTAAGAATAAAGCATAAGAATATTAATACTGTATATGGAATATATGTGGGTGTGAATATTGTAGTAATGTGATAAATTTAATGTGGAGGTATTGAGATGCGAGTGTGCACACACTAGAGGAATAAGCAACAGGGGAGAGAGAGAGAGAGAGAGAGAGAGAGAGAGAGAGAGATAAGACTGAAAACAAGCAGGCTGGAAAATCTGGAAGATAAGAAAGGACTGTGCAGTTCAAATGGTTGGCCTTCAATTAGCAGAGACAGACGAAGGGGAGGTATAGGAGAATAATTGGAATTTGGCTCCTAGCGCATCTCCACCCTTATCAGCCCCAGGGTCACAGTCCGAGCCCTAGTCAGTGGTGACAGGAATTTACCCAAGTTTACCCAAGGCAGAATCAGGAACCGACAGTGCATCCACCTCAGGCATCTGTCCCAAGTAGAAGGAGAAGCCCCAGTTTACAGACCCAGTTTAGTAGCAAGGCATACCAGGTCCCAGTCGAGAGAAGGTGCTGAAATAGAGAAAGCATCCTCCAGGTGCCAATATCCTGTCAGAACAGTCCCTAACCCCAGAGCCCTAATACCTCCTCCACCCAATCAACAAGACAACGACGAAACAGCCATGAATAATGTGTGGCTGCCGTGGAAACTACATAAGATTATGCCAATTTTGTTGGGAATGCCTTATAAGAATCAGAATCCTTTCATTGAATTTTTAAGAACAACGATATCTGTATATCACGCCGATTCCAGAGATTTACGGGCACTACTTCAGCAAGTATTAACAGCGATTGAATATATCAGGCTCATAGTTCACTTAACCTATGACACCCATGGAGCCTAGAGACAGCACACCCAGGGGCAGGAAACAATGAGGATTGATTACAGCTTATGTTTGGTAGCTCCAGCAGCCAATCGATATATCAAAGGTTTTGGATATGAAACCAGAGGAAGGAGAGGCTGCAGAAGATTTTCTGGAAAGGTTTAAAAAACCATCTACGGCAACCAGTTAGGTGACATTCAGTATCAGCAAGGAAATGACTCGCCACAGTTTTGTGCTGTGCCTATGAACTGTTGACCTTCCAGCGTCGCAATGGCTATTTAAACCAATAATATGGACTAGTCAGAGTCTTCATCGGCCCGCATGTCAAGAGGTGTAAGAGCCTTTTGGAAAGACTGTCCTATTGGAGACAGGGAAGCCCAGGTAAAGGTAAAAACAAATATGTGATGAGAGAAACAAGAGAAGTTCCACCAGTGGCTGTCCCTGACTGAATGGGCTAACAAATCTGGATGTTACCCTGTTTACGGATGGCAGTTCATCCATTATTGAAAAGGGAGAATGGTTGTCAGGCTATGTGATTGTTAATCAGGAGGGAACGACCATTGAAGCAGCATCTTTTGAGGCTCCCTTCTAGGCCCAGCTAGCCAAACTATTTGTGCTGACTAGAGCCTGCAACCTGGCCGAAGAACTATCTGCAAATATTTACACGGACTGCCAATATGCTTTTGGAGTGGTTCATGATATGGACAATTATGGAAGAATCGGTGGTTTCTAACCTCTTCAGGGACAGTGATATTTCACAAAAATTGGTTTCTAATTTGCTACAGGCCATTCAGTTACCCAGTCAGCATGCTGTTATCAAAGCTAGAGCCCATATTATAGGCCAAGCCAAGCCCCAACGAGTTAGCTAAGAAAGCTTCTAGGACTTACCAAATTGTTGGGTCCCACATTATGAGGCAGATTAAAAATTCTACTAGGAATAAGTGTCCCTTGAAAAAAGGAATGCCAACCATCCAGGAAGTACTTCAAATACAGGAGGACGCTCCTGCACGGGTAGAACAGCTGTGGCAGGACCAGGGTTGTCTGTACGATCCTGTCACTAGCTTATGGGTTACGCCTGCCGCCCAGACTTGCATGTCTGACAAGCTTGCGTTGTGGGTTATTGAATGTGTACACTTTGCAACTCATTGTGGGGCCAAGGCCGTAAGTGATATGATTTTAGAGATCTAGTGGCATCGGGAATCTTCTGGACTTGTCCCAGCGTATCAAACCAGTGATGTCTGATTTGCCAGCAGCATAATCCAGGTAAGGGCTTGCCCTGTGAACCAGGTAAGACCCCTTTACCAGCAGGTCCCTTTAAGACCTTGCAAATGGACTACATTGAGTTGAAAAGATGCCAGTGTTATAAGTATGTTCTTGTAATTGTCGTTTGCAGTAAATTGATGTTTTCAGTAAATGGATTGAAGCATGGCCGACCACTGACAATAAGGCCTCTACAATTGTAAAAATATTGTTACGCAAAATCATATCACGATTCGGTGTTACTACGCGGTTAAGTTCAGATAATGGTCATCATTTTATTGCTGCTGTAAACAAAGAAATTACAGATACGTCAACAACTCCATTGTGCGAATTGACCTCAGCCCACCGGATTGGTGGAATGGGCAAATCAGACATTGAAAACCAAATTAGCAAAATTAGTGGCATAGACTGGCTCAACTTGGTTAAAACTGCTTCCTGTAGCTCTTTTTCAGATACGCACTATACTTTCTGGTGTGGCATGAGTAACGCCTGCGCAAATCATATATGGTCGACATTTATGGAAGCCATGGAATGACCATGCCCCCGCAGTGGTCCATTTCCACCAGATGACTGAGGAAATGACATCCTATGTATTAACCCGTGCTTTGCAAACTTCTCATTCACAGGTCAGGGCTGCATATGGTGAGGAGCCAGTGGTCAAAGTTCCATCTAATATTGAGCCATGTTGCTATGTGCTGGTCAGGAACTGGAAGCGTAAGCACTTGGACCCACATTGGGATGGTCCCTTCCAGGTCATCCTCACCACTACGACTGCTGCCAATGTCAAGAGTTGTGCTGCATGGGTTCATCTGCACCACTGCAAATTGATTGGGGAGCCCAATCAAAAGGGGGGAGAAGAGCAATTTTTATTAGTTTTTATATTTCTGCTTTCCTTGGGAGTTGTATCATCATAAGTTTAGCTGTATCATTATAAGTTTAGTTGTATTATTAAGTTTAGTTTTGAATCCTTATTTTGCTATATGGTTAAGAATATGCGACTGATTACTGGACTGACTGACTGAAGGACGTTTAAATTGAGTGAATAGTTGTTTAAGTTAATTAGGTAAGAAATTAGCTTTTTGTGAGCCTTTGCATATTTCAGATAAATTAAAATGAGGCGATTCATCCTGCTATGCATCCTGATGCTACTACAGATGGAGGGAAATGAAGGAAAAATTTGACGATGGGTCCCGGGACAAACAAGCAGAGTCTTTCACCTCTGCAAAAGAGATGTGGTACAGTGCAATGGCCCAGATGCCTTTGGATCCTGGGATGTCACCAAGATTGACTATTGCAATGGGATACAGCGTCAGCCCGATTGGCAGGTAGACTTAGATCACCAACACCTATGGGAATTACCCTGTTGGTCTCTGGAGTGCAAATTTGACTTTTTCTGCAGACGGTATTCTTTGGAAGACAACTCGGCAAAGGAACATTTATATGATGGACTATGCTATCGAGAAGCATTAGAGGTCTACCCTGGTTTACAGGAGAAAGAACATGAGAAAAATATGAGGAAAATGGGCATTGGAAGAAACAGACTCTAACATGTTTATACAAGCCCATAATGAACTATTTGGTAAAGGACAAATTGTGTGTTACCTTGCTACTATCAGAAATACGTCTGTTCTCTTTACTGGATAGATATGCCTTATACTATCTGTTGGCACGTGAGGGAGAAACATGTGCTATTGTGAAAGACATGTTTGATGGGAATTCAGGGCAGAACAGTAACATCACAAACATCAAAATGACATTATTATCCTGCTCGATGGGATACAGGAGGGTATTGAATGGGGAGACTGGGGATTTGGGGGATTATATAATTGGATCATTAGTACTACTTTGGTTTTGTCTTCACTAAGGAAGACATAAATAATCTTCCGGAAATAGCATGAGACTGGGGGTCAAATGAGATGGAGGAACTGAGTAAAATCCAGGTTAGCCGGGAAGTGGTGTTGGGTAAATTGAATGGATTAAAGGCCGATAAATCCCCAGGGCCAGATAGGCTGCATCGCAGAGTACTTAAGGAAGTAGGCATGCAGGTGCAGCAGGCAGTGAAGAAAGAAAATGGTATGTTAGCATTCCTAGCAAAAGGATTTGAGTATAGGAGCAGGGAGGTTCTACTACAGTTGTACAGGGTCTTCAGAGACCACACCTGGAGTATTGCGTGCAGTTTTGGTCTCCTAATCTGAGGAAATACATTATTGCCATAGAGGTAGTACAGAGAAGGTTCACCAGACTGATTCCTGGGATGTCAGGACTTTCATATGAAGGGGTTGGACAGGCTAGATGCAGGAAGATTGTTCCCGATGTTGGGGAAGTCCAGAACAAGGGATCACAGTTTAAGGATAAGGGGGAAATCTTTTAGGACCGAGATGAGAAAAACATTTTTCACACAGAGAGTGATGAATCTCTGGAATTCTCTGCCACAGAAGGTAGTTGAGGCCAGTTCATTGACTATATTTCAGAGGGAGTTAGACGTGGCCCTTGTGGCCAAAGGAATCAGGGAGTATGGAGAGAAGGCAGGTACAGGAGACTGAGTTGGATGATCAGTCATGATCATATTGAATGGCGGTGCAGGCTCGAAGGGCTGAATGGCCTACTCCTGCACCTATTTTCTATGTTTCTATATATGCAGCAACAGTGGTTTTGTGTTTGTTCGTGGGAATTGCTTTTGTTAAATGTAATATTTCTAGACTAATAACAGCCTTGGGTAATGTGGAAACTGGTGAGAAGATATTATTGCAACATCTAGAAGAAGACATTCCAATATTATATGATGAGGTAGTTGAAAGGATGGTAAATGCGCAGGTTGAGAAAGAATTATTAGAAGATGAATGTATTAGAATGAATAAAATGGAGATAGACCAGTGGTATGGAACCCAGAATAGCTGAGCACCCTAAGGGCTGGGGTTTGAAGCACAGCAGAGAGGTAGGGAACAGCATTGGTGGCAACAAGCCAGCCTGCTGACCTATGTGGTCCAGGTTTTGGGGGCTATAAAGCATCTCGAGGTTAGGTATAAACTTGGATGACTAATAAGCCAATGCTGATGAATAGTAAGATTAAACGAGCACTTACCAGTATGAAGTTTGATCTGTATTTTATGAGGAGTTACGATGAGGGATTACGTGAAGAACCCGCCCAGTGCGCTGTTGCGGCATACTTCGAAGCAGCGGTGTGGAATCACAGGATAGACACAATATTTGAAGTAACATAGTAAAGATCAGTGAGACATCAGTTTATTAGTTTGATCTATATATTGAGGGTGGGAGCGGAGGGCACGTAATCCCTCATCGTAACTCCTCATAAAATACAGATCAAACTTCATACTGGTAAGTACTCGTTTAATCTTACTATTTTACTTCGGAGTCACGTGAGTGATTCCGTGAAGATTTCAAAGGTCTGTGATTTCAAACCGTGTAACAGTTTTTATTTCACTCACTGCCGAAGTTTTTGAGGGAGGAAGTGTTATCGTAATCAACCAATGGATCTGCTTTCACAAGAAACAGAAAGGTATTTGTTAACAATAACAACATAAATAGCTCCCCTGAGCTTAAATTAATATTGCAGTTTGTAATATTCTTTCTGCAATTAAATCAGGCTTATCAACGGTTTACAATAAAAAATGTTCTGAACGTCGTTTCCCTTGACCATCCTGCCGTATTGAGAATGTGGTCAACCGGGATGTCCATTCGTTCAGCCGCTGATATCAATGCTGCCCTAGTGGAGTGGGATTTAAATGTATTATTATCTATTCCGGCAGCTTTCAGTACCTGTTTGAGCCACCTTGAAGTGGTTTGGCTCGTTACCCCGTCTTGGGGTTTCTGTGGTTGACCCATAGGCTTTCCGCTCCCTCTAAGATTGTGGGTTGTGTCTATATATTGTTGTAGATGGGTCACCACACTCAACCTGAGCTCTGGTGGGTAGGCCCGGAATCCCACCAGTGAATTGGGCGTTCCTGGTCCATATAACCATATAACAATTGCAGCACGGAAAAACAGGCCATCTCGACCCTTCTAGTCCGTGCCGAAGTGATAATCTCGCCTAGTCCCATATACCTGCGAGTTAGGTTTTTACCAGACCTAGAATGATGAACGTGATCCATCTGGGGTAATCACCATGTTATCCAGTCTAGTTTTATGGAGTGACTGGACTCTGTGAGCGTAACGAGAACCATAAGCATGAGCGTTTTTAACATAGATTGAGCAAGCTGAGGGATCTGGCTGGTGCCATTCTCTGAGATATGTCAATATCACACCAATATCCCATACATGGGTATACCTGGGTTTTTGGGGCTTATTATTATAATTGCCCTTCATAAGTTTATCTTCAGTGGATGGGATCCCATGCTCTGTTGTCCTGCTGTTTTTAGGTAAGCAGACAAGGCGCTTCATGCTGTATTTACGGCACTGTAACTCACCTTTTAATCATGGTGTAGATGGCCCAGGAACTCCAATACGTCAGTGGTTGAATAGTTTGGTATGTTGTCCCTGCGTCGTGGCAGTATTTTTCCCATGTTTGCTCTTGGTGACTGTTCGCAGGGATGCCGACATGGTGGTAATGGTTCATTTGGATAATCCCAGTCCCTGGTAAGGTCTATTCAAAACCTACACCCAGGAGTTTGATGTTTTTATGGCATGGGTGGCTTATGCCTGATACTGGGTTGAGTCAGCAACCATGGTCCACTAGGGAAATCCATAGGTGACTCCCCACCATGTCGTGATGAACTGGGAACCATGGCTGTGTAGGCCGGTCGGGCACGTTCAATATCTCGGAGACAGATTCCATCTGTATTGCGAAGTGCCCGACTGATGAGGCAGAAGGGAGGAAAGCAAAGCAGAAATTCCCCCTTCCAGCGTGTAGGCATCTATCGCTGCTGCCTCTGATCTGGTTCCTAAGTCACATACATAGGTTACTGGTGATTCCGTCTTGTGCAACCAAATTGATATCTGGCGTTCAAACTGCTTAATACCTTTAGCAGATATTTTGGGTTTGACATCTATTCAATGTTATCGTAAATTTTTACCCGTGACGTGGTGTCTCCCACTGTGTTCTAGCTTCCTAGGAAATAGGCAGCTGATAGTTAAAATGTCTTTAGACACACCATTGCCAGATCTGTTTGACCAATTTGTTGCACGATAATGATTTTATGCTCCCCATATGGTTGATATAAGCCACCACCATAGTATTATCAATCCGTAACCGCATATGTACGTGCTGCATTTGAAATGCATATGCTTTTTAACCCAATAGGCGATCACCAATCCCAAATAGTTGATGCCCGGTGTGTGTAGTAACGATGATTCTGAATTGGTCCATCTGTTACCTGTGCTGGATATGGAGTTTAGTTGCTCCCCAGCCTAAAGTACTGGCATCGGTTTTTAATAACCAAGTTGGGATTGGTGATAATAATAGGGCTGAAAACAATGCCAAACATATGTCTGCCCACCACTGTAATTGTGATATAGCTTCAGTGGGTACATTCATGATTTGATTATAGTGACCCAAGCACCTTGGCAAAGTAACAGTCATATGGATAGAATTGATATTGAAGCCCAGATAATCCATGGTAGTTAACGGCTTCAATTCTGGTTTATCTGGGCGTGGGATGAACCTCAGTGCTTTAGGGAGCTGTTTCGTAGCTAGAACTGCTGCCACAGCTAATTCCTTTGTTTCCCCTAATATGAGGATATCATCCAATATATGCCATGATTATGCTTGTTTTCTTAATATTTTCATGGCTATTTTTAATGTTTATAATAGTTTAGGGCTGAGGTTAGACCATTGGGAATGCTCTATACTCCCATAGTTGCCCTAACCGGGATGTCCATTATCCAGGTAATTTTTTTAGGTATCTACAATGATCCTAGTGTATGGGTATAAGATAGTTTGCATCTTCCATATCAATGCTTGCCATAAGGTATCCTTTGGAGATCAGATGTCTGGCAGTGACAAAAACCGTCTCCATCTTAAAGTGTATATACTCAACAGATTTATTTAGTGATATTAGGTCAATGATGATGCTACATTCACCATCTTTTGTAGTTTTGGTGAATATATTCAATACAAATTCCAATGGTTCATGTTTACTCCCATGATCCGTTTAGTAATGAGCCTTTCTAGTTCAGCTTGACCTTCTCGCTTCTCTTTCTTAGAGGGAAAAAATGCCCTTTGGGCGCATTGCTGAACTGGCGGTAATATGCCCAATTTGAATTCAAGTTTTTATCCACTAATACTGTTGAGTATATATTAGTTATTTGTGACAGCACCCCATGCTTTTATCAACAAGTGTAAATGCCCCTCCCCCCCACCCCCCCGCAGTTAGTAGAACACTTGTGTAAACTGGGAGGAACCAGACTACCTACCTCCATGTTCATTGTTTTTTCATGAAGGCTTAGTTTTGCTGGTATGCTGGTGCTGTCGGTGGGGCGGCGCATTTTCCCACGGCTCCGCTCTGGGCCCCTGTCTAAAAAGAACTTTGGGGGTAATGTGAGGCGGTTGCCAGGCTTTCACCAGTCCTTCTTCGATATTTGCTGGTGGATGCCGAGGGGTGCTGCCAGCTGGGTGTTGGATGTGATGTCCTGCTCGTTCCATGGCCTGCCCTCATGAGGCGCACAAGTTTAGCTGCCTCTCTTCCCGCAGCTGCGGTTTGCATAGCCCCGTATATTTGGGGTTGAGGGCAGGTCTTATATGCACAAATGTCAGTCGAGTATCCCAAAGTTGGGAACATCTTAGGCGTCAGCACAGTCGTAGTGCAACGGGATAGTCTCATCCTGGGAGAACCACCTTGGTGATCATGGCGTCTCGCCTGCCAGGTGAGTATGATCCGTGGAAAAAACGAGCAAAGGCGGTGACATCTTGACCCTTCTGTTAGGAGCTTCAGAATTCGCTGCTTTTAGCTCTTGTCTGCGAGTCTGCTGACCCAGCTGCCTGCAGATTTACCTCTAGAAAGGCCTACTCCTGCAGGGCTTTGTTTGGGAAGATGGTCGCGTGGAGGAGCCATGTAGTGGCCCACGACACCCAGCAGCTCTTCCTGATCCTGCTCCCCTGGCATACTCCTGTTCTCGTCCGCCTGCCCAGCGTTTAAGCCAGCCCAGCCCTGGCCTCCTTAGCTAGCCTCAAAAAAGGGAGCAAAAGGGTGTGCTATAAATTGGAGGAGGCATAGCTCAAACTCCGTTGTTGCATCAATCCCTCGACAAGGGAGATGGCTAGTGCAATAGCACTGGGGTAGGAGTGTCAGCTCCCTTGGCATTCAGCCAGTGACCCCTCGTTTTCCTGGAGGTTTTGTAACTCCATGACCTCCTCTGGCTTGGGGAGACAGACATACTTGTTTTTGCTGTCTCCAGCCTGTTCCAGTATTGGAGGAAGTTGGTTCCTGTAGAACCTAAATTTTTGGTAAGGTTTTTGTCTTACCTGTAGTTAGAGGCTGCCTGCCGTTTTTCAGGCGGCATTGTAGCGGTTCCCGGGCGGCGATTCTCCTTGTCAGGAGTCTGCAGGGCTGCCGGTTGGGTTTTTTAAATTTCCCTCCGGTCCGCTGCTGTTAACCAAACAGCTGTTCAGCGGACCAGCATCAGCGCAGCTCCCTGTCAGCGGTCCGCAGCGTGTGCGGTCCCGTTTGCGCCTATCCCCCTCCACTGTCGGCTCCTTCGCTGGAGTCGAACGGGGGCCGCTTCCTCTGCTGCTTTGCTCCCACTGGAGCAAAAAACCACAAGGCCCGATTAAGGTAGGTACTTACCTCACGTTCCTTGGTTTGCGGGAGCGCCCGACTCCCGCTGGCCGCGTGTGCACAGCTGTGCGATAATGCCGCAACAGCGCACTGGGCAGGGCTCTTCACGGAATCACTCAAATGACTCCGAAGTAAAATCTCTGTCTTGTGTTATTATCTTATTAGTAGTCATAAATGCCAGAGTGGAGAATGAGGAAATATTATAGAATTAGAACCGCTTGGATAGTGACTTTTATATAAGCTAGGTAATTTGCAAAAGAAAAGCTTATAGTTTTCCTGAACTGAAATAACGTGCAAACAGACATATACACACAGGCTAACATGAATCAGAACATGGAGGCCTGAACCTGAACCTGAACCTGCTTAGCTTAGGTTTATTGCTGAGGCACTGGAGAAAATTGTATTTGATATGACTTTGTGTTGAAGAATAGATAACTGAAAAGGGCCCTCTTCTTAGGCCACAGGTCGGTTGTTCTTTCCTTTGTGGACATTCTTGAGCTGTGAGGTTTGGGCTGAGTGTGAGATAATAGGCCATGTGGTTAACCTTGGCTATGTTGAATTAGGATGGATGTGAGGGGAGTAGTTGTAAAATACCTTGTAAAAAGATTGGAAATACAGCTTCCAAAGATAGCAGGAAAAGGGGAGGCTGTAAGTTAAGCTGTATGAAGTATGTAAGTTAAGTGAATGAAGCTGTATCCTGGAACCAAACACTAATTAACTAAATTGACAGATTTACGACCCATGTATGCTTGGTTGGGATGTGAATGGGTTTTGAACTTAGAAACTGTAATTCAGCAAACTTATATAATTAATGTTTTAAAGACATAGGTAAAAGTATTTAAAACTGTGAAATTATAGTAACACCAATTATGAAATGTATTGTCTTAGTAGAAAGGTACACTTTAGACATAGAAATTGTTTAGATTTATAGAAATATATTTTCTCTTGGTATAGAAAGTGTGTATGAATTGTGTGATCATTGTGTTATATACGTATCTTGTATTTTGAGGAATGGTCTTTGATAAGAGCCTACTGGGGTTTTGCTGTGTTGAAATAAAATAAGCAAAGTTATAAAGTTATTAGACCTGCTCTGACTGCGGCACAGGCTTCAAGTCGTCCAAGGGACTGAAGATGCACAGGCGCATGCACACCGGGGAGCGCCCCTACACCTGCAGCGACTTTGGCAAGAGCTTCACCCGTTTCAACGCGACCTGCTGGAACACCAGCACACCCACACCAGCGAGCAACCCTACACCTTTGCCCAGTGCGGCAAGGGCTTCACCGAGTCCAGCCACCTGCAGGAGCACCAGCACATCCACACCGGCAAGCGCCCCTTCACCTGCACCCAGTGTGGCGACTGCTTCACCCGCTCCTCCAGCCTGCTGAGGCACCAGGCACACTTCGGGGAACGGCCCTACATCTGCGCCCAGTGCGGCAATGGCTTCACTCGCTCCACCCACCTGCTGAGGCACCAGAGCACCCACACCGATGAGAGGCCCTTTGGCTGCTCCAACTGCTGCAAAGGCTTCAAGTCATTGAAGGACCTGAAGATGTACAGGAGCCTGCATACCGGGGAGCGGCCCTTCACCTGCAACAACTGCGGCAAGGGCTTCATCAGCTCCACCAGGCTACTGTTCCACCAGCAGGTGCATGCCGGCAACCGTCCCGTCCCCAGCCCGGTGTGTGGAGAACGCTTTGCCATGGCCTCCCACGCCCTGTCTCACTAGCGCGTGCACACCAGTGGCCAGCCCTACGACTGTCGGTACTGCGGTGAGGCGTTTGACAGCTCGCGGGGGTTGCGGCAGCACCAGCAGACTCACGCCGGCGAGCAGCTGCTCCCACTACGGCAAGTGTTTCAAGAGCGCACGGGGGCTGCGGGAGAACCAGCGGATACACACCAGAGAGAGACCCTTTGAGTGCGCTGAGTGTGGCAAGGGTTTCACCCGCATGTCCAGCCTGTGGCAGCACCAGTGTGCCCACAGCGGTGAGCGTCCCTTCCCCTGCCCGTCCTGTGGTGAGGGCTTCACCCGCCTTGACCACCTGCTGGAGTACCGGCGAGTCCACACCGGTCAGCGCCCCTTCACCTGCCCGTTCTGTGGCAAAGCCGTTGCCCGCTCCTCCAGCCTGCTGGCACACCGGCACATGGATAGGCACTGTTTAAGTGGACACTAAATGCTGGAAGAAATGGATCACGTTTCGGGTCGAGACCCTCTTCAGTCTCAACCCAAAATATCACCAATTCCTTTTCTCCCGAGATGCTGCCTGTCCCGCTGAGTTACTCCAGCATTTTGTAAACCAGCATCTACAGTTCTTTGTTTTTTAAACCATTCTGGTAAACCTTCCCCAAAGCCTTCACATCAGTCCTGTAATTGAGTCACCAGAACTGTATGCAATACTCCAATGCTACCTGACCAATGCACCTTAAAGCTGCACATATACAGGTACATTCCTCTCTCCTTATCTCACACCTTTTATCTCCTTATTTTCTCTCGCTTCTGTCACTTACTCCACCCACCTGCCGATCACCATCTCATCTGTTAACATCGTGTCAGTCTGAAGAAAGGTCCCGACTGGAAATGTCACCTATCCAAGTTCTCCACAGATGCTGCCTGACCCGCTAGGTTACTACAGCACTTTGTGTTTGAGTCATAGTGTGGACACAGGCCCTTCGGCCCAGCTGGCCCACACCTACCAACATGTCCCAGATACACTAGTCCCACCTGCCTGAGTTTGATCCATATCCCTCCAAACCTTTACTATCCATGTACCTGTCTAACTGTTTCTTAACCGTTGGGATAGTCGCAGCCTCAACTACCTCCTCTGGCAGCTTGTTCTACCCTCAATGTGAAAATGTTACTCCTCAGATTCCTATTAAATCTTTTCTCCTTCACCTTGAACCTATGCCCTCTGATCCTCGATTCCCCCACTCTGGGCAAGAGATTCTGTGCATCTAACTAAATTGTGTTCTATGCAAGATTCCTGCATCTGCAGTTTCTTGTGTCTCCCTCACCTATATCCACCTATCACCTCCGAATAAGGTTCTCAACCTGAAACGTCACCCATTCCTTCCCTCTGGAGATGCTACCTGTTACTCCAGCATTTCACCCTACACTTGCGCTCGGTCTGCCAAGGCCTGCTGGATCTCCCGGTTGCCAACCATTTCACCTCCCCTTCCCACTCCCACACTGATCTTTCTGTCCTGGGCTTCCTCCATTGCCAGAGTGAGGTGACATGCAAACTGGAGGAAGAGCACCTCACTGCTTAAAGCCCAATAACATGAACATTGAATGATCCAAATTAATTCTCTCCCCCCCCCCCCCCCCCCCCACTAATCAAGCCCTGGCGTCTGTCGCGACCCCATCTCTTTTTTCCAGCTTCCTCCCCCGACTCCTATCAGCCCAAAGAAGGATCCAGACCTGACACGTCGCCTGTCCATTCCCCTCCAAAGTGCCAGTAAAACTCAGTAGGTCAGCCATCCGTGGTGGGAAACGGATGGAATTGTTCATATTACAAGCCCTCCTTGGCCCTGTCGAGAATGTGGTTCCATTCTTTGGATGGGATGCAAGGTCCGAGCTGATCAGTCATCGACAGCCCCCTTCCCATCCCCTCGTAGCCCATCTCTTCATCATTCCGCTGTCTTCTTCTCGCTGGTGAAAGGCATCAGGATTAATCCGGAGTCACCGCTTCCCATCCACCGGCCATTCCCCCTCAACTCCGAACAGTGGGATCTCGCTCTCCGCCCGTGGACGTCCGCAAGACTCTGGCTGCGGTAAACAAGGACTTTGGCTCGTTCACCCGCTGGAGCCAAGTTGTATTCCAATGAAATAAATGTCTTTTCAATGAAATAAATGTCTTTCCGATGAAATAAATGTCTTTCCGATGAAATAAGCTGAGCTGGGATTGAGACTTGGAAGGCTGAGCTGGCCTCCCCACAATAAAGCACAATAAATTATATACAAAAGCACAATAAATTACTTCCAAAAACACAATACATGGTTTATGGTTTAAGATCAAGAATGGGTGCAGTGGGCAGAGAGAGAGCGTGTGTTAGAGGGAGAGAGGCTGCGCATCCACTGCGAGCGCCCCTTCACATGCTCCCACTGCGGCAAGCGTTTCAAGAGTGCACGGGGACTGTGGGAGCACCAGCGGATATGCACCGAGAGTGACCCTTTGTGTGCGCTAATCAACATCTGGAACACAGTTCTCCTGGGTTGCTGCAGGCTGTAGCATCAAATTACTACCCTATTGAGCCCTGTCAGTCCCACAGCACAGAAACACAGAACTGTGGAATTCATTGCCACAGACGGCGGTGGAGGCCAAGGCACCAGGTATTGTTTAGATTTTAGAGATACTGTGTGGAAATAGGCGTTCCATTCCTCACTGTGATGGAAGGCAAATAAAAAAGTTCAGACTATTCCCTTCTTTGTTCTCCCGCGGTCGGGACACTTGAACCTTCCTTTGTCGGGGTGATCTTGGCTCCCGTGGCCGGTGGTCGGACCCTCTGCGTCGGGGCGATCAAGCTCCCGCATTGGGATCTTAGCTCCCCCGCACCTAGGGTCGGGGCTAGTTGAACCTCCTGTGACTTGGAACTTCCTGACATCCGTCTCTACCCGAGACTGCGAGCTCCTCGGTGTTGAAATCTGCAGGTCGTGGTTGGATCGTCGATCCCAGGCAAGGGATCCCAGGCTCTGATGGTAAGTCCACGGCCCCGCGGCGGGGATCCAAGTCAGTCTCGAGCAAGGCCGCCAGCCTCACGATATTAGGCCGCAGAGCGACCGGAGATACGATCCCGAATAAAATCACATCTCCGGCAAGGTAAGAGATTGAAAAAAGTTTCCCCCACCCCCACATAAAACAAACCAGTGAACATTAGCACAAACTTGGTAAAACATACTAAACATAACAACAGAACATGGGGCCGTTAGTGAGGCTGCCATCGCTAACGGCCCCACTCGGTGGAATTCTGCTGCAGTGACTTATGAACCTGGCCGAACACATTTTAAATATTGTGATTGTATCTGCCTCCCTACACCTCCTCCAGCAGCTCGTTCCACATGCCCACCACCCTCTGGTTTTTGTTGCGTGCTATCCAGTCAGCGCAAAGACTATATATCATTACAATCGAGACGTCCACATTGTACAGATACATAATATTGGGTATAATGTTTAATGCAAGTTCATGGATAGGTGAGGTTTTGGGGTCTTCAATCTGTTGTAGACGTGGAAGGAAGCTGGAAGGGAGGTGAGGGTGGGAAAAAGACTCACTTGCACCTCCTCCAACCTCATCTACTGTATCCGTTGATCAAGATGTGAACTCTTATACATCGGCGAGACCAAACGCCCGCCTGAACAAACCTGGTCACTCGGTTCCTGGACAATTCTTTAGAATTAGAATTAGGTCCTTTATTTGTCCTTCAGACCTTATGGTCTGAACAAAATGTCGTTACCTGCAGCCATACATACAATAATAAACAACAGAACAGACAGTAAACACAAATTAACATCCACCGCAGTGAGTCCACCAAGCACCTCCTCACTGTGATGGAGGCAAAAATCTTAGGGCTGCTGTCTCTTCCCTCCTGTTCTCCCTCTGCGCTGAGGCGATACCCCACTGGGTGATGGTAAGTCAGTCCCGTGGCTCACCAAGCTCTGCGAACCGGCCGGTTCAAACTCCGCGGCCCGGGGGTGTTCGAAGCTGCCGCCCTCCAGTCCAGCGGACACAGCTGTTGACGATGTCGTGCACTGGCCCGTGACCGACCCCGGACTCAGGCCGCCACCACCAGAACGCCGTCTCAGCCACCGGAGCACCGTTCCACCCGGAGCCGGGTCGCCCTCACGTGAGCGCCATTTCACCCTCGAGCCAGGCCGCCCTCACGAGAGCGCCATTACCTTCGAGCTGGGCCGCCCTCACGGGAGCGCCGTTACCCTCGAGCCAGGCCGCCCTCATGGGAGCATCTCAGCACCTCACGGCAGCGCCGTTACCCTCGAGCTGGGCCACCCTCACGGGAGCGCCGTTACCCTCGAGCCAGGCCGCCCTCACGGGAGCGTCTCAGCACCTCACGGCAGCGTCGTTACCATATAGCTGGGCCGCCCTCACGGGAGCGCCATTACCCTCAAGCCAGGCCGCCCTCACGGGAGCGCCGTTACCCTCGAGCCGGGCCGCCCTCACGGGAGCGCCATTACCCTCGAGCCAGGCCGCCCTCACGGGAGCGCCGTTACCCTCGAGCCCTCATGGGGGCTGCCCTCACGGGAGCACCGTTCCAGCCCCGAGCCAGGCCGCGCTCACGGGAGCGAGCCCAGGGCGAGTCCTGACAGGCTCTGCCTCCGGAGCGTCGAGATCGTCAGCTCCGCCATTAGGATTAGGCCTCAGCGCATCCCCGTATCCCCCATCGACGGAGGCAGAGAAGGGGGATACGACAAGAAAGTCGCATTCCCCCAAAGGGAGAGATAGAAAGCCCTGTTTCAACACCCCCCCCCACCCACACACACATAAGACAAACCTAGAAACCAAAAACTTAACTAAACAAGACGAAAAAAACAACACAAAAAAGTAAAAACAAATGGACTGCAGGCGAGCCGCAGCCGTTCACCAGCGCCACCACTTCCGGAATTAGAACGGAATGCCGCCACACCCGTTATTAGAATGGGTGTCAGGGGTTATAGGGAGAAGGCAGGAGAATGGGGTTAGGAGGGAGAGATAGATCAGTCATGATTGAATGGCGGTGTAGAATTGATGGGACGAATGGCCTACGGCTGTTCCTACTTGTGGGATTGTCTAGGACTAGTGGTCGTAGCCTCAGAATTAAAGGAGGTTCCTTCAGGAATGAGATGAGATGGAATTTCTTTAGTCAGAGGGAGGTGAATCTGTGGAATTCTTTGGCAGGCCAAGTCAGTGGATGAGGCAGAAATTTAGGAAGTCTCCGAAATTTATGTTGAGGTCGTAGTCGGAGTTGGGACTTTTTTACTGACTCCGACTCCACAGCCCTGGAAACAGTATCAATGGAGAGAAGGAATAGGCGACGTTTCGGTTTGAGACCCTTCTACAGACTGATGTTGGGGGGGGGTGGGAAAAAGAAAGGAAGATGCGGTGACAGTAGGTTGTCAGATGTATTTCTGACATCTCCCTACCGTTTCTAGATCTCACCATCTCCATCACAGGCAACAGATCCACATCCACTATCAAACCCACTGACTCCCAAAGCTATCTAGACTACACTTTTTCCCACCCTGCTTCCTGTAAAGTCTATCCCCTACTCCCAATTCCTCCGTCTACGCCACATCTGTGCCCAGGATGAGATACTGGGGCACCGGAGATTTCCTCATTCTTTAGGGAACGGGAGGTCCCCTCTGTTTTTATAGATGAGGCTCTCACCAGGGTTTCCTCTATATCCCGCAGCTTCACTCTTACTCCCCATCCCCCCACTCATAACAAGGACAGAGTCCCCCTTGTCCTGACCTTCCACCACAACAGCCGTCGCATACAACAGATCATCCTCTGCCATTTTCGCCACCTCCAACGGGATCCTACTACTGGCCACTTCTTCCCATCTCCGCCCCTTTCTGCTTTCCGTGTTCCCTCCGTAACTCCCTGGTCCGTTTGACCCTTCCAACCCAAACCACCCCCTCCCCGGGTACTTTCCTCTGCAACAGCAGGAAATGCAACACCTGTCCCTTTACCTCCCCCCTCGACTCCATCCAAGGACCCAATCAGTCTTTCCAGGTGGCAGGGGTTCACTTGCACCTCCTCCAACCTCATCTACTGCATCCGCTGTTCCAGGTGCCAACTTCTCTACATCGGCGAGACCAAGCGCAGGCTCGGCGATCACTTCGGTGAATACCTCCGCTCAGTCCGTATTAACCAACTTGATCACCCGGTTGCTCAGCACTTCAACTCCCCCTCCCATTCTGAATCTGACCTTTCTATCCTGGGCCTCCTCCATTGTCAGAGTGAGGCTCGGCATAAATTGGAGGTACAACACCTCATATTTCACTTGGGTAGTTTACACGCCAGCAGTATCAACACTGACTTCTCTAATTTTAGACAGCCCTTGCTTTCTCCCTCCCTTCCCTCCCTCTCCCACTAGTCCTGTCTCAGCCTCTTCCTTTCATTTTCCCGCCCCCTCCCCTGACATCAGTCTGAAGGAGGGTCTCGACCCAAAACGTCGTCTATTCGTCTCTCCATAGATGCTGCCTTACCCGCTGAGTTACTCCAGCATTTTTTGTCTACCTTCGATTTTTCCAGCATCTGCAGTTCTTTGTTAAACACCTCCCTTCCATTGGCTCCATTTACACCTCACGCTGCCTCGGCAAGGCCAGCAGCATAATCAAGGACCAGTCTCATCCTGGCCACACGCTCTTCTATCAGGCAAAAGGTACAGAAGTGTCAAAATGCAAACCTCCGAATTCAGAGACAGTTTCTTCCCAGCTGTTATCAGGCAACTGAATCATCCTACCACAACCAGAGAGCAGTCCTGAACTACTATCTTCCTCATTGGTGATCCTCGGACTATAATTGATCAGACTTTGGTGCTTTACCTTGTAGTAAATGTTACTTCCTTATCATGTATCTATACACTGTAAATGGCTTGACTGTAATATTTGTCATTCCACTGACTGTATGGTACGCAACAAAAAGCCTTTCACTGAACATCATTACACGTGACAATGAACTACACTAAATTGTTATTATCAATCAAGTATTTATTTATCGTGAAGCAAACAGATTTTTTACATGAAGAACATAATAGGAACAGGCCCTTTGGCCCATAAAGTCCATGCTGAACATGATGCCAAATTAATCTCATCTCCTCTGCCTGCAACGTGACCTGTACTGGAGCCTGGGGTCGAGGGGGTCAGTGAGGAGAGGGGTGGGGGGAAACCGAGGCTGTCATTCACCAACTGAGCTCAACCGCCCGCTGATTTTCCACCAAAGTGTATCAGGTACAATGTTTGTTGTTCCAGGATGCAGACAGTTTCAAAGACATTGCTGGCTATTTTCCCAAAGAAGAGTGGGAAGAGATGTGACTGGGAAAATCTCCGTTATAAGAACGTGAAGCGGAACTATGAAGCCATGCTCGCCATTGGTTTGGAGAAAATATTCTTCACCTTTTTTCCTCTTTGCCCTTTTCTCGTGATGCACGCTGACATGAGTTTTCTTCCCACATGAAATTCTAAGTAGGTTTGTGCTTTCTGAGACCATGTGTCAGGTCCGAACATTTCACTCCCCTGGTTTACTTTGAGAATATGTCTGAGGATATTGGACATTCCTGTTCTTTGATAACATAACTTCTATTGGCTTCTGCTCTGTCTTTACCTCCCTGTAATTAACACAACAGCATCTTCTGTGTCTCCTTCTCGGGACAGCATATTTAAGATTGGATTTTGGCCGTGGCTGGGAACATCTCCTGCCTTTCAACTGACTTTACTGATATACCTCACATTCTGTCTTCACGTGATGAGTGTTAAGCACTGTTGTCCACTTCACCTTTGCCTGCTGTGTTCCAGGTTTGTGAACTGGGCCAGAAAGGAGGAGAAACAGAACCTTGTTTCCTTCCAGCACCGGTGAAACATTGACTGTCATCCCTGCCCTCACTGCACTGTTACATTTACCACAGCGGAGTTCCTTATACGGCAGCTTCCAGACCAACGTCAGCTGGACAACCTTCTGCCTCCGGTGTGAACCCAGATTCACAATGTAAACGTGGGCAGAGTCCGTTCACACCATCTGACGGAAGGAGTGGAATTGGGAAATCAGGTGATCTTCAAGCACGGACAAAGGAGAGATGGCATGAATGTGCAGAATGTGGGAAGTGTTTCACACGGGCAGGGACCCTCCACCTACACCAGCGGACCCACACCGGAGAGAGGCCGTGTAAATGTTCACACTGTGGGAAGAGTTTCACACGGGCAGGGACCCTCCACCAACACCAGCGGACCCACACTGGAGAGAGGCCGTACAAATGTTCACACTGTGGGAAGAGCTTCACATACTGAGGGACCCTCCACCTACACCAGCGGACCCACACCGGAGAGAGGCCGTGTAAATGTTCACACTGTGGGAAGAGCTTCACATACTGAGGTGACCTCCAGAAACACCAGCGGACCCACACGGGTTCTCAGAGTTCATTATAACTCACAAATCTGGTGCACTTGGGAGTTTGGTGCTGGATGGCAGATTTTCCAGGCTATTGCATGTTTTATTATTAGTCCACCTACATTGTTTAGTTTAGTTTAGAGAACCCATCGAGTCTGCACTGACCAGCGATCCCCACATATTAACATTATCCTACACACACTAGGGACAAATTACAATTATACCAAGACAATTAACCTATAAACCTGTACGTCTTTGGAGTGTGAGAGGAAACTGAAGATCTCGGCGTAAACCCACTCAGGTCACGGGGAGAACGTACAAACTCCATACAGACAGCACCCATAGTCAGGATCGAACCTGGGTCTCTGGTGCTATAAGGCCACAACTCTACCGCTGCACCACCGTGCCGCCCCAAATGAAGCCGTTCCAATTGTTCCAACGAAACCGACAACATCTTGTGGAACAGCACCACGTTTCAGTGTGGTGCAGCCCTTGAAGTTATCATTAATATGGGCAATTTCAGATAACCAGCCTTTCCATTTTGTATCAGAACTGGCCACATTATGTGAATGCATCAGTTCTGATGAACGGTCATTGATCTGAGAAGACATTTTTCAGAAGGTGTTTCAACATGGGGAAGAAAGGTCAGAGGGCTTTGGGCCAAACGTGGGCAAATAGGATCAGCTTAGAGGAGGCATCTTGGTCAGCATGGACAAGTTGGGCTGAAGGGCCTGTTTCTACAGGAGCGTCAAGCATTAATTTTTTCTTTCTCCACAAGATGCTGCCCGACTGGCTGAGTATTTAGAGCATTTTCTGTCATTATGTCTTTGTGCCGTCTTTATCTTTAATCGTTGTCCAGCCCCGAGTTGAGTTGTGTGAGGGGAAGATTGTCCCCAGCTTACGGACACAGTAAGTACAGCCCGTACACATGAGGTTTCTGGGAGACGGTGGGTGGATTTACCGGGATTTGGGGGAAGAAGGGGAAGGCACACGGATGCATGTTCCACTTGGGAACGGTTCTCAGGAAGGGAACCCTGCCGTAACCGGGGGGGACGTCCTGCACCGTCTCCATAGCAACTTCTTGATGTATCTAATGTACATCCCAGGCCATCTGTCTGCTTCCAACACAACACCACGTCTCACAGTCACAACTGGTTCTCTGACTGCACAGTCTGCAAGTTTTAAAACAAACAAGTTTCGCACAATCTCACCCTACATGGGGTTGTATGTAGGAAGGAACTGCAAAGGTCAGAGGGCTTTGGGCCAAAACGTGGGCAAATAGGATCAGCTTAGAGGAGGCATCTTGGTCAGCATGGACAAGTTGGGCTGAAGGGCCTGTTTCTACAGGAGCGTGAAACATGAACTGTTTCTTTCTCCACAAGATGCTGCCCGACCGGCTGAGTATTTTGAGCATTTTCTGTCATTATTTCTTTGTTCCGTCTTTATCTTTAATCGTTGTCCAGCCCCGAGTTGACTTGTTTGAGGTGTAGATTGTCCCCAGCTTACGGACACAGTAAAGTACAGCCCGTACACATGAGCGAGTGTCTGGGAGACGGTGGGATGGATTTACCGGCTGCTGCGGGGCTGCAGGCATCTTCTGCCGTGTGGGAACTCTGTTCACGGATGCATGTTCCACTTGGGAACGGTTCCCAGGAAGGGAACCCTGCCGTAACCGGGGGGAACGTCCTGCACCGTCTCCATAGCAACTTCTTGATGCATCTAATGAACGTCCCAGGCCATCTGTGTGCTTCCAACACAACACCACGTCTCACAGTCACAACTGGTGCTCTGACTTCCACAGTCTGCAAGTTTTAAACATCACAGTTTCAGCACAATCTCACCCTACACCCAATTAACACATGTTGTATGTAGGAAGGAACTGCAGATGCTGGTTTAAACCGAAAACAGACACAAAAAGCTGGAGTAACTCAGTGGGACAGACAGCATCTCTGGAGAAAAGGAATGGGTGACGTTTTGGGTCAAGACTCATCGCCAGACTGAGATTCAGGGGAAAGGGAAACGAGAGATATAGACGGTGATGGAGAGAAATATAGAATAAATGAATTATATAAATACAAAAAAGTAACGATGATAAAGGAAACTGGCCATTGTTAGCTGAGGGCTCGGTGAAAACGAGTTATAGACAATGAGACTCAACAAGACAACTTTCAGATTAGTACAATGACTTGGGTGGGGGAGGGACGAAGAGAGAGGGGATATAAGGGTTCAAGTTAGAGCAATCAATATTCATACTGCTGCAGTGTAAGCTCCCAGCATATCCATGTACCTTTCCAAAAGCCTGTTAAACACCACTATTATATCTGCTTCCATCACCAGCCCTGGCAGTGTGTTCCAGGCACCCACCACTCTGTGGAATAAAAATCTTTCCCCACACATCTCCTTTAAACTTGTCTCTTTTTTACCCGCCGGTCGTTGAAATTTCCACCTTTGAGAACGGGTTTCTCAGTGACACCAGTGATATTTTAAACATTGAAATATTTTACTGTTCACTTAAGCTGCCTCTTATTCACCCCACTGACTAACGCATGAGAAACTGGTTCAAGCATTAAGGAGAAACCTTCCAGCAGATTATCAGTGACACATTGCATTGCATATTGTAAAAAATAGATTTATTACAAAACTTTCTTTATACTGTTGGATTAATTTCAGGAAAATTACTTTTCCTAACGTGCTGCTTTCATCTAACTTCCTGTTCAGAGCAGATAAAATAGGGCGGTACTAGCTACAGAGACCCGGGTTCGATCCTGACTACGGGTGCTGTCTGTACGGAGTTTGTACGTTCTCCCCGTGACCTTGGTCAAAGGCTTGGATAGAGTGGATGTGGAGAGGATGTTTCCACTAGTGGGAGACAGTAGGACTAGAGGTTATAGCCTTAGTATTACAGGATGTTCCATGAGGAAAGAGATGAGAAGAAATGTATTTAGCCAGTGGGTGGTGATTCTGTGGAATTCATTGCCACAGACGGAGGCCAAGTCAGTGGACATTTTTAAACCAGAGACAGATTCATGAATAATACGGGTGCCAGGGGTTATGGGGGAAACGCAGGAGAATGAGGTTCGGAGGGAGAGATCAGCCATGATTGAATGGCAGAGTAAACTTGATGGGCCAAATTGACCTAATTCTTCTCCTATCACATGACCTGCATGTGTTTCCCCCGAGATCTTCTGTTTCCTCCCCCACTCAAACAACGTACAGGTTTGTAGGTAAATTGTCCCTAGTGTGTGTGGGATAGTGTTAGTGTGCGGGGATCGCTGGTCGGCGTGGACTCGGTGGGCTGAAGGGCCTGTTTCCGTGCTGTATCTCTAAACTAAACTAAAATGGAGTCCCATCCCGAGTAGGCAGAACCTTCCCATTGAAACACTTACTAGTTACTTGAATCCCAGTAGATTACGACACCACGTATCTGATCTCCTTTGATTCGTTGTTGGCCGGTCACAACATCAAAATCAACGTGTAAAGCAAAGAACCGCAGATGCTGAAAATCTGAAATAAAAATGGAAGAAAATTCAAAAAACATCCTTAACTTCCATCTAGGGTCCAGACTCTTTGAAGCTGTGACTCGCAGCTTGAAACTTTTCATAGAAAGAGGCCAAGCAGGCCTTGCAAATGCAAATATCCTCCACTTTGTAATATTCTCTAATTTGGCCAATAATAACAGAACAAGGAACTGCAGACCAGACTATACTAACAGAACAAAACGGACTTGGATGAGATTAAACTCACCCAGACGGTGGTTGCAATTTGGGACACGCTGCCTGAGGAGATGGTGGAGGCTTGAACTTTCCCTGCAGCTGCAGGAGATGCTCCACTGCAGGAGATGCTCCACTGCAGGAGATGCTCCACTGCAGGAGATGCTCCACTGCAGGAGATGCTCCACTGCAGGAGATGCTCCACTGCAGGATATGCTCCACTGCAGAAGCTGCTTCACTGCAGGAGATGCTTCAATGCAGGAACCTGCTCCACTGCAGCATCTGCTCCCCTGCAACATCTGGTCCATTGTAATAGTAGCAGCTCAATTGTAATGCCTTATTTTTAATGCCACTTGTGATGAAATGAGCACACCCAGCAGACGTGTGATTAATTCCAGATTATTGGCAGCAGGATATGTAGTTTTGCTTCCAATTACTATTTCAATAGACAATAGACAATAGGTGCAGGAGGAGGCCATTTGGCCCTTCGAACCTGCACCGCCATTCAATGTGATCATGGCTGATCATCCACAATCAGTACCCCGTTCCTGCCTTCTCCCCATATCCCCTGACTCTGCTATTTTTAAAAGCCCTATCTGGCTCTCTCTTGAAAGCATCCAGAGAACCTGCCTCCATCGCCCTCTGAGGCAGAGAATTCCACAGACTCACAACTAACGCTCTGTGAGAAAAAAGTGTTTCCTCGTCACCGTTCTAAATGGCTTTCTCCTTATTCTTAAACAGTGGCCCCTGGTTCTGAATTCCCCCAATCGGGAACATGTTTCCTGCCTCTAGCATGTCCAAGCCCTTAACAATCTTATATGTTTCAATGAGATACCCTCTCATCCTTCTAAACTCCAGAGTGTACAAGCCCAGCAGCTCCATTCTCTCAGCATATGACAGTCCCGCTATCCCGGGAATTAACCTTGTAAACCTACGCTGCACTCCCTCAATAGCAAGAATGTCCTTCCTCAAATTAGGGGACCAAAACTGCACACAATCCTCCAGGTGTGGTCTCACTAGGGCTCTGTACAACTGCAGAAGGACCTCTTTGCTCCTATATTCAATTCCTCTTGTTATAAAGGCCAACATGCCATTCACTTTCTTCACTGCCTGCTGTACCTGCATGCTTACTTTCATAGACTGATGAACAAGGACCCCAGATCCCGTTGTACTTCCCCTTTTCATAAATTGACACCATTTAGATAGTAATCTGCCTTCCTGTTTTTGCTACCAAAGTGGATAACCTCACATTTATCTGCATTAAACTTCATCTGCCATGCATCTGCCCACTCCCCCAACCTGTCCAGGTCACCCTGCATTCTCATAGCATCCTCCTCACAGTTCACACTGCCACCCAGCTTTGTGTCATCTGCAAATTTGCTCATGTTACTTTGAATCCCTTCATCCAAATCATTGATGTATATTGTAAATAGCTGCGGTCCCAGCACCGAGCCTTGCGGTACCCCACTAGTCACTGCCTGCCTTTCTTAAAGGGACCCGTTAATCCCTACCCTTTGTTTCCTGTCTGCCAACCACTTCTCTATCCATGTCAGCACTCTACCCCCAATACCATGTACCCTAATTTTGCCCACTAATCTCCTATGTGGGACCTTATCAAATGCTTTCTGAAAGTCCAGGTACACTACATCCACTGGCTCTTCCTTGTCCATTTTCCAAGTTACATCTTCAAAAAATTCAAGAAGATTAGTCAAGCATGATTTTCCCTTCGTAAATCCATGCTGACTCGGACCGATCCTGTTATTGCTATCCAAATGTGCGGCTACCTCATCTTTTATAATTGACTCCAGCATCTTCCCCACCACCGATGTCAGGCTGACTGGTCTATAATTCCCCGTTTTCTCTCGGCCGCCTTTCATAAAATGTGGGATAACATTAGCTACCCTCCAATCCACAGGAACTGATCCTGAGTCTTTAGAACATTGGAAAATTATCACCAATGCATCCACGATTTCTAGAGCCACTTCCTTAAGTACCCTGGGATGCAGACCATCAGGCCCTGGGGATTTATCAGCCTTCAGTCCCATCAGTCTATCCAACACCATTTTCTGCCTAATGCAGACTTCCTTCAGTTCCTCCATCACCCCCGATCCTCTGGCCACTACTATATCAGGAAGATTGTTTGTGTCTTCTTAGTGAAGACAGATCCAAAGAAGCTGTTCAACTCATCTGCCATTTCCTTGTTCCCCATAATAAATTCACCTTTTTCGGTCTTCAAGGGTCCAACTTTGGTCTTAACTAATTTTTTCCTCTTCACATACCTAACGAAGCTTTTACTATCCTGCTTTATATTCTTGGCTAGCTTACCTTCGTACCTCATCTTTTCTCCCCGTATTGTCTTTTTGGTTATCTTCTGTTGTTCTTTAAACATTACCCAATCCTCTTGCTTCCCGTTCATCTTTGCTACGTTGTACTTCGCTTTAATTTTTATACTGCCCCTGACGTACCTTGTCAGCCATGGTCGTCCCTTTCTCCCCTTGGAATCTTTCTTCCTCCTAGGAATGAACTGATCCTGCACCTTCTGTATTATTCCTAGAAACACCTGCCATTTTTGTTCCACTGTCATCCCTGCTAGTGTATCTTTCCAGTCAACTTTGGCCAGCTCCTCCCTCATGGTCCCTTGATTCAACTGCAACACTGACACCTCCAATCTACTCTTCTCCCTCTCCAATTGTAGATTAAACCTGACCATGTTATGGTCACTGCCTCCTAATGGCTCATTAACCTCGAGGTCCTTTATCAAATCCAGTTCATTACATAACACTAAATCCAGAATTGCCTTCTCCCTGGTAGGCTCCAATACAAGCTGTTCAAAGAATCCATCACGAGGCACTCTACAAAGTCCCTTTCTTGGGGTCCAGTACCAACCTGATTTTCCCAGTCTACCTGCATGTTGAAATCTCCCAAAACAACCACAGCATTACTTTTGCTGCATGCCAGTTTTAACTCCTGATTCAACTTGCGCCCTATGTCCAGGCTACTGTTTGGGGGCCTGTAGATTAATCCCATTAGGGTCTTTTTACCCTTACAATTCCTTTGTTCTATCCATACTGACTCCACATCTCCAGTTTCAATGTCATCCCTTGCAAGGGACTGAATTTCATTCCTCATCCCCACCCCCTCTGCCGACCTGTCTGTCTTTTCGATAGGAGATATACCCTTGAATATTCAGTTCCCAGCCCTGGCCCTCTTGCAGCCATGTCTCAGTAATTCCCACAACATCATACTTGCCAGTTTCTAACTGAGCTTCAAGCTCGTCCACTTTATTCCTTATACTTCGCGCATTCATATACAGAACTTATATGATTTCCTCCTGGTGAGGTTCCTCACCAATATTCAAAAATTCCCATCAGTGATCTCAAATTGGACTAACTTTACAATCAATACAGGTACCAAAGCTTGATGTCATTCAGAAGATGGTGACCATGGATAACACAAACCCATAGACATTGGGGCCCAGTTATGCTTTTTAATGTTGCAACTAGTCACAGTCCTGAAATCAGAGATTGGACAAAGGCCAATGTTCCCATTGATGAAGAGGTGGATTGTCCTGGTTGTTCATTATTCAATCCATTTACCCAACCATGGCACAAAGTGTCACTGTCAGTACAGGCAGCAAGAATGAGCCATTACTTTAAACCTGGAGAAATGGAAAGAAGGATTCTGATCTATTTCACTTCCCACACAGATGTGTGAAACTGAAAGATTGGTCATTGTGATTTCTGACCTGGAAATAGACACATACTCATCCATCATATTCTTCATGCTGGTTGATTATTCTTTAACTCTGAAAAATAATTTTAAGGTTGTTTGCTGTCTTCGTCAAGTAGACATGATCAATTGAATAAGCACGAATACTGTGGTGGAAATAGTAATAACTATAACATTGCAAAGTGATGTTTCCACAGATATTTTGCACTAGTAAGTTCAATGAAGATAAATACCTGAAGTTGTGGCCATAACAGATGATGAGCATGTTTTATTTTTCACAGGATTAGACGTACCAAAGCCAGAATTCACGACAAATCGGAGCAGAAGGCGTCAAGCCCAAGTATACGAATCCAGCGAGTCAGATGAGGATTGGACACCTAGACTTCTGACAAAAAATCCACAACGTAATTTAAATCTGTTTGAAATATTAAATGCAGTTTTTGAAATATAATTGATTCTAATCAATTTGGCCGTTAGCCTATGAAATCTGTTGCAAGGGAGATTGTATTCTTAACTTTGGAGTGGTGGAAAACTTGTGTTATTCATTAAGTGCAAATTTACTTTTCCAATTTTTTACTTTTATGATATGTTGCTTATTTTAAACTAAATTACATTAGATATATCCAAACTATTGAGATTCAGTCTGTGCTTCTCCAAAGCAGAGCTGATGTGTCACTTTTTTCCCCAAGGATTCAGAATCTTTAGGCCTCCTTTAAGGTTTCTCTGATATTTTAAAAATATGTGCAGGTTTTGTTCTTGACGAGTTGCAGGAATGATTTATATATATATTTTTTACAGAACATGTTATAAATACAGGTAGATACGTAATTTGGGTCACAAAATGTACTGGAGGACAGAGGATCTAAGGGGGTGGAGGAACTGAAAGAAATTTTCATTAGGCAAGAAATAGTATTGGGTCGGCTAATGGGACTGAAGGATGATAAATCCCCTGGACCTAATGGTCAGTCCCAGGGTCCTCAGGGAGGTGGCTCCAGAAATAGTGGACACATTGGTGATAATTTTCCAATGTTCAATAGATTCAGGATCAGTCCCTGTGGATTGGAGGATAGCTAATGTTATCCCACTTTTCAAGAAAGGAGCGAGAGAGAAAACGGGGAATTACAGAGCAGTTAGCCTGACTTTGGTGGTGGGAAAGGTGCTGGAGTCAATTATTAAAGAGGTAATAAAGGGGCATTTGCTTCCCCTCCTTAACCCTCGAGCTGTCTCCTCCCATCCCCCCGCCCTCTGCTCCTCCCTTTTTCCTTTCTTCTCCCCCCCCCCCCAACCCCCTATCAGTCTGAAGAAGGGTTTCGGCCCGAAACGTCACCTATTTCCTTCGCTCCATAGATGCTGCTGCACCCGCTGAGTTTCTCCCGCATTTTTGTGTACCTTCGATTTTCCAGCATCTGCAGTTCCTTCTTGAACACATCATATTCTTCATGCTGGTTGATTATTCTTTAACTCGGAAAAAAAATGTTATGGTTGTTTGCTGTCTTCTTCAAGTAGACATGATCAATTGAATAAGCATGAATACTCTGGAGTAATAACGATAACATTGCAAAGTGATGGTTCCACAGATATTTTGCACTGGTAAGTTTAATGAAGCTAAATACTTGAATTTGTGGCCATAACAGATGATGAGGATGTTTTATTTTTTTTTCACAGGATTAGACGTACCAAAGCCCGAATTTATGACCAATCGGAGCAGAAGGCATCCAATCCAAGTATACGAATCCAGCAAGTCAGATGAGGATTGGACACCTAAACGTCTGACAAAAAATCAACAATGTAATTTAAATCTGTTTGAAATATTAAATGCAGTTTTTCAAATATAATTGATTCTAATCAATTTGGCTGTTAGCCTATGGAATCTATTGCAAGGGTGGTTTTATTCTTATCTTTGGAGTGGTGGAATATTTGTTAAATTTAATATATTTTTTCAAATGTGTTATTCATTGTACAAGTTTTTACTAATTTTTACATTTGTGATATTTTGCTTATTTTAAATTCAATTACATTAGATATATCCAGAATTTCCAAACAATTGCTCCAAAGCAGCACTGATGTGTCACTTTTATTCCGCCAAGGATTCAAAATCTTTAGGCCTTCTTTTAAGAATGAAAATGGCAAGCATTTCAAAAGAAAGCCTGTCATAAAGGTAAGAACAGAAATTATTCCCAGCATAAAGGAGGTTAGAATATGCTTTTATGAATTAACAGAGTGGCTCTACATTAGCATTTTATTTTCTACAAGACAGAAATGACAGCTGTTTAGAAAAATCGTCATCACTGCTGTGGAGTCAAGTGCTAACATTCGCAAATGGATTTTTATTGTTGAAAGAGAGACAATTTTTCCCACATTTTCCCATATTTGCTGACAATATCAAACTTCATTTCAGAGGTATGAAAGGTGAGAGCTCACTGAAATATTGCACACTAGGCAGTTACTGCTTTTATTGGTAGTTTAGTTGAGTGTCTCAGTTAATAATGCGATGGAAAAAATAATCGAGAAGAAGTAGAAACTATTTATTTGTGTCCTTATGAATCACAGTTTCAACAAAACGTCTCATCACAGGTCACGTCATATACAGGGAGGACAAAAGAGTTTTGGGCGGAGCCACTGAAGAAACAAAGGAAGGCACAGTGTTGGTTAAAAGAATCAAAAGAGCAACAGGTCATTCTGTTTGTAAAAGTGAAACTCAAAATGAGTGACTCCTGTGCATTACAGTAAATAATTGAGATGAGATAATGACCATCTGACTACCACCATGTAATTTAAATTCAATTCATGGAACATGTTGCATATAATGTAATTAACTTCCACATTTTACAGGTCAACCATTTATCTGACTTGAAACAATGTAATGAGGTTTATTTTTGGCTTTCTTTTTCCAGTTGTCTCCACCAGAAAGACTTTGGAATCTGCAAGCGAGGAAATGACCAAAGAGACAGAAAAAATAAGTTATAATTTACGAAATAAGGAGAGAATAATTTACACAGAAGAAGGAGAGCTCCGTGATGACGATTACCTTTGTATGTCCAAAGTAACCAATCTATTTCTTCAGAGCAACCATATTTCATTAGGAGCATTGTAGTGATGGCACGGTGAATTGGTAGCCAGGGCAATGGTGGAACAATGCAGGCTTTGGTTCAAGAGCACAGACTTGTGTTTGCTCACAAACTAATTTTTATTTTAACATTAATCACAATTACTTTCCGTAATAATTGTTGTTAACTTCTGCAATTTTGTCAAACATTGGAATCTGACATTGATTCCACAGTAAACTGACAGTGACTGTTTGAAGAAAGTGTGGTTCATGCCCAATTTAGGTAAGGCACTTTGCTGGATACTTTGGGACATTATAAAGGATGTGAAAGTAAGAGAGTATTGCTTTGAGGATTATTAATATTGGGCTATGATCAGAATGACCAACTTATATCACCAAAAATATTAATCAAATTGTTGTAGACAAAAATGTTAGAGAAACTCAGCGGGTGAGGCAGCATCTATGGAGCGACGGAATAGATGACGTTTCGGGTCAAGACACTTCTTCAGACTGATATGGGGGTGGGGGCGGGAAGAAGAAATAAAATGGTGGAGACAGTGGGCTGTGGGAGAGCTAGGAAGTGTAGGGGAAAGAGGGAGAGAAAGCAAGGACTTCCTGAAATTGGAGAAGTCGATATCCGTACCGCTGGGGTGTAAACAACCCCAGCAAAATATGAGCTGCTGCTCCTCCAATTTGCGGTGGGAGGCTCAGGACAGAAAGGTCGGATTCGGAATGGGAGGGGTAGTTGAAGTGCTGAGCCACCGGGAGATCAGATTGGTTATTGCGAACTGAGCAGAGGTGCTGGGCGAAACGGGTGAAGGAGGTGCAGGTGAACCTCTGCCGCACCTGGAAAAACTGCTTAGGTCCTTGGATGGAGTTATTAGATCAGGACTATGTTTAATTGCAAAATTGCCGCTCATTCCGTGACTTCTGCTTAGTGGCAAGATGGCGCAGATGATGTAATTTCTGGTTATTGGCAAGATGGCACTGAGTGCGTCATTTCCGGTTCATGGCAAGATGGCGCGGATTGCAGAAGGCACAGAGTGAAGACATCATTGAATAATTCAAGAGAGCTTACTGCTCTGTCTATGGTGAGTGTGTTTGTTGGACGTTATTTAAAGCACATTTTGCTTCAGCAGCAAACTCGACAGGAGGCTTTAAACATTTGAATAATTCGGTTTACACTATGTTCACCACGTTCTGAAGTTACTTGCCATTTTAGTATTGGCTGTGTGTGAGTGAGTCTGTATGTACTTGTCTGTGTGTGAGTGAGTCTGTGTGTGTCTGAGATTCTGTGTGTGTGTATAGGGGTTGCACATAAGGTCTCCGAGTGAAAGGGCTTGACGAACGGAACCGCTCAATCCATCTGGAGGACATCGCAGCTTCCAGTATATGTTGTTAATACATGAAATGCGTACTCTCCTACCTGTTAAAAAACGCCAAAATGGTGAATTTTTATGCTGTAAATAATTGTGGAAGTCAGGGTAACCGTGAGAGACATCTATCCCACTTCAGAATTCCAAAAGTGAAGAGAAATGAAGGTAAAGTGAAGCGAGAGCTGAAGGGCTTGGCGAACATTGGCCGTATATTAATCAAATATCAATCGAGATTGAAAATATTGGGAATTATCGTGTTTGCTCACTGCATTTCATCAACAGTAAGGCATTATTTGTGTTTTTTCTTGATTCCTTTGGTATCTAAAATGTTTCAGAAGTGATAAATCAGGCTGTAAAATGTTATAATCGCCCATGGTTCTGAAGTGGGTTTTTACATGCAAAAAGAAAAAGCTTCTGAAGCTAAATTTATCATTAAAACTATCTCCAGACATACGAGTGGTGTGTGGAAAAGTAAGTTTTCTATCATTATGGTATTGAGATGTATATTTTAGCAAATAATAAAATGTCCTGACGGCTTAAACACCCACTCCCCTTCAGTAGGATATTGTCAATTTGCTGAGATTGATTATGTCCAATTAACAGCTAACAGTTATGTCATTCCTTGGCTTGCATCTGAGTAAAATGTAATTGAAAACCCATGTACGGTTTGCAATTTTTTTTTAAGGATACTGCCAACCAATCAGCCATGAGTAAGTGAATTGCCAGCCCTCCAGCCGTGAGTGACTGCACTGCCAGCCCATCAGCCGTGAGTAAGTGAACTGCCAGCCCACCAGCTGTAAGTGACTGAAGTGCCAGCCCAATAATCCATTCAGTCCATCCTCTCCCTCTTCTCTCTCACACAGGTCTGTCACCTGTTTTGGGCAGAATTTCTGGCAGTTTCTCAGCTGCCAGCCTGCCAGGTCCGAGTGACTGTACTGCCAGACCTCAGTACTGCCTGGCCTCAGTGACTGAGCTGCCAGCCCAAGATTCCATTCGGCCCACAATGTCCATACTAACCGTCTGGAAACTAGTCTCTTCGGCCCACAACACCCATACTAGCACAACAGAAAGCGCCCCCCCCCATTCGCCAGCAATATTAGAATTGGTGGAGAGGTGGAATATTGTGTTGGGTGACCAGCTCTGCCGTGTGATGCTGGGACCCAACGGGTCCCACTTAGTCTAGTACATATCTATTTACTACCGAATGACTTCAACGTTCGCCAGAGTGGATCACAGGACGAGAGTCTGTGGCGCACAGACAGGTTGTGTGTGTTGTACTCCACTGATATGTCTTGAACAGTGTGAGACGCGACCACATTGGAGCATACAATGTGGTGCGTTGACTGGGGAGGACAGATATGGGGAGAGTATTTAGAATTGTAAGCAAAACATTTAGAATGGGAAGCAAAAACATGTCCGGTATTGGCGGCGCTGCCTTAGAAGCTGCGGCTCACCTGCAGTCCGACTATTTTTTCTTTTTGTGTTGTTTTCTTTAGTCCTGTTTTAGTTAATTTTAGTTTATTAGGTTGTGTATGTGTGGGGGGCGGGTGGGAGAAACACGTTTTTGGTCTCTTCCTTTGGGGGGATGCGACTTTTTCTTGCCGTGTTTCCCGTCTCCGTCTCCGCTGAGTCCTAATGGCGGAGTTTGCAGCCTCGTGGCTGTGGCGGCATTCCGGCTGCAGTGATGGCCCGACTTCGGAGCTGTGGTGGCGTTCCCGCGGCGGCCCGCATTCGGACCTGTGGCGGCATTCCAGTGACGGCGCGGCTTCAGGGCTTTGGCGGCGTTCCGACTGTGAAGGCCCGACTTCAGAGGCTCGGCCGCGGGCCCAGTGGATGACATCGTCGGGAGCGCGCAGGTCACAGGTTGATGACCTGTTTTTCCAGAGCTCCCACAACAACAGCTTCGTCCGCTGGACTGGAGGGCGGCAGCTTCGGCCACCCAGGGCCGCTGAGTTTGAACCGGCCCGTTCGCGGAGCACGGTTGAGCCGCGGGACTTACTTACCATCTCCCGGTGGGGTCACAACATCGGAGGCCTAGATCGCTTCAGCGCAGAGGGAGAACCAGGAGGTAAGAGACAAAGACTTTAAGACTTTTGCCTTCCATCACAGTGAGGAGGTGCCTGGTGAACTCACTGTGGTGGATGGTAATTTTTTGTTTATTGTGTGTTTTTGTTATTTTTATTATATGTATGAACAACCCCTCAGTCTCTCCACCTCTGCTGTACAAGATGCACTGAGCAAGGGGAATGAGCACAAGGCTGCCGGCCCCGATGGCATCCCCGGGCGGGTACTCAGGGCATGTTCTGGACAACTATCCCCAGTCCTCACTGACATTTTCAATCTGTCACTGGCCCTGGGTGTTGTCCCCACTTGCCTCAAGACATCAACTATCGTGCCAGTGCCCAAACAAGCAGCCACAGGGAGTCTCAACGATTTCTGCCCAGTGGCACTCACCCCTGTCATTGCTAAGTGCTTTGAGCGGCTGATCTTGGCTCACCTCAAAGCAAGCCCCCCCCCCACACTGGACCTCCATCAGTTTGCCTACCGGACCAACAGGTCTACAGAGGACGCCATATCGGCGGCCCTACACTCTGCCCTGACCCACCTGGACAGCAATAACACCTACATCAGGATACTGTTCATTGATTTCAGCTCCGCCTTTAACACTGTCATCCCCGCCAGCTTGATCACCAAACTCAGCGGACTTGGCATCTCCACCTCCCTCTGCAATTGGACACTGGATTTCCTCACCAACAGACCGAAGTCTGTTAGGGTCAGCAACCTCACCTCCTCCACTATAACACTGAACACCGGCGTGCCTCAGGGCTGTGTGCTCAGCCCTCTCCTCTACGCCCTCTTCACCCATGACTGCATCCCTAAGAATGGCTCCAACGCCATCATTAAGTTTGCCTACGACACCACGGTGGTAGGACTGATCAGTGACAACGACGAGTCAGCCTACAGGGATGAGGTCCAGCACCTGACAACCTGGTGTGCCAACAATAACCTCGTCCTCAACTCCACGAAGACGAAGGAAATTATTGTTGACTTCAGGAAGGTCAGAGGGGGCAGACATCCCCCCATCCATATAAACGGGACTGAGGTGGAGCGCGTCTCCAACTACAAATTCCTCGGGGTACACATCTCGGAGGATCTGGCCTGGTCCCTCAATACCTCCAAGCTGATCAAAAAGGCGCACCAGCGCCTTTACTTCCTGAGGAGGCTCAAGAAAGCTCACCAGTCCCCCCAGATCCTGACCAACTTTTACCGCTGTACCATCGAAAGCATCCTGACCACCTGCTTCACGGTATGGTACAGCAGTTGCACCGTAGCGGACAGGAAGGCACTACAATGGGTGGTGAAAACCGCGCAGTACATCATCGGTGCCCCGCTCCCTGCCATGGATGCCCTCCACCGAAAAGTGTCTGAGACGGGCCAGGAAGGTCATTAAAGACCCCTCCCACCCCAACCATGGACTGTTTGCCCTCCTCCCATCAGGGAGGCGGTACAGGAGCCTCACGTCTCGTACCAGTAGGATGAGGAACAGCTTCTACAATAATACCATCACATTGCTGAACTCGGAGTCCCGCCGATAGACTTCTCCAGTCTCTCCATCCACATTGTTCGATTATTGTTTGATTATTCTGTATTTTTATTTTTATTTCTATATTGCACTATACTATGGACTGACGCTAAACTGCATTTCGTTGTACCCATACTCGTATTTGTGCAATGACATTAAAGTTGAATTGAATTGAATTACAAGGCATGAAATTTCGTTCAGACCGAAAGGTCTGAATGCCAATAAAGGATACTTTGACTTAGACTTTTGATGTGTAAGAAGGAAATGCAGATGCTGGTTTTAACCGAAGATAGACACTAAAAGCTGGTGTAACTCAGCAGGACAGGCAGCATCTCTGGACAGAAGGAATATGTGATGTTTCGGCTCGAGACCCTTCTTCAGTCTGAACCCAAAACGTCACCCATTCCATCTCTCCAGAGATGCTGCCTCTCCCACTGAGTTACTCCAGCATTTTGTGCAAAACATTTATTCTCATTACATCGTGAAGGAGGGATTCATCTGCTGTTTCTGAGATTTTGCACATTTGTGGTGCTCTTCCTTAGGAAATAAGCATTGAAGTTCTGAGATATAAAACTCACGTGACTAACACTTTGCTCGAAAAATCAACAAATGAATGATTGAAGAAACAAGGAGCTGCGACTGCTGGTTTCCCATAAAACTGTACCTCAGCAGGTCAAGCGGCATCCCTAGAGAACATGAATAGGAGACCTTTCTGTGGCGACCCTGAAGAGAGGATTCTGATTGATACGTCACCTATCCCTGTTCTCCAGAGACGTAGCCTGACGCGCTGAGCAAATGATTGGCTTTACCTCAGCATTGGCAGGTCGCGGCATTGAGGCCCATCGGTATAATTGGCCGAACAAATAGGACAACTGACCTTGTGGCAGCAGTGATTCCATTTAATTCAGCGGACAGGTGGATGAACTGTTAAATCACTGGGGAAATGGAACAACTGATCATGTTATGGCAATGAGCGTCTCCGTTTTCAGTGACAGCGATTCAAAGTTGATTTAAGGGTCAAATATGGATGGATCAATTGCCACTCCTTCCTGTTGGATATTCTGGCATGTTCTACCAAAGAAATTATCGTTTATTGCACACCGAGTGTCTTACTAGGACTGAAGATTGTGTCGTTCACGTTCTCAATCAGGTGTAGAAAAAAATCTGTGTGAATTTCCAGACAGTATAGTTGCCCAATAACGTCATCATATCCACTGTCTTGATCTATCTTGCATCTTATTGGGGGGTTTGTTCTTTTGAACATTGATTGTTTTATTATCCAAGTCAAGTCAAGTCAAGTCAAGTTTATTTGTCACATACACATACAAGATGTGCAGTGAAATGAAAGCGTCGTTCAGCTAAAATGTGCTTTGTTCTCTGTGCTGTAAAACATGGACAAATCATGTGACGGAGTGATTAAAACTAGCTGATGCCAAGAAATGGGCAACGCTGTAAAACCGAAGAGAGTCTGGGGTTGAATTGTTTTAAATTAGGTTCAAAGAAATGCAAGTTTCTTTGGGTAAGTTTTGGTTTAGAAACATAGAAACATAGAAATTAGGTGCAGGAGTAGGCCATTCGGCCCTTCAAGCCTGCACCGCCATTCAATATGATCATGGCTGATCATCCAACTCAGTATCCCGTACCTGCCTTCTCTCCATACCCCCTGATCCCCTTAGCCACAAGGGCCACATCTAACTCCCTCTTAAATATAGCCAATGAAGTGGCCTCAACTACCCTCTGTGGCAGAGAGTTCCAGAGATTCAACACTCTCTGTGTGAAAAAAGTTCTTCTCATCTCGGTTCTAAAGGATTTCCCCCTTATCCTTAAGCTGTGACCCCTTGTCCTGGACTTCCCCAACATCGGGAACAATCTTCCTGCATCTAGCCTGTCCAACCCCTTAAGAATTTTGTAAGTTTCTATAAGATCCCTCTCAATCTCCTAAATTCTAGAGAGTATAAACCAAGTCTATCCAGTCTTTCTTCATAAGACAGTGCTGACATCCCAGGAATCAGTCTGGTGAACCTTCTCTGCACTCCCTCTATGGCAATAATGTCCTTCCCCAGATTTGGAGACCAAAACTGTACGCAATACTCCAGGTGTGGTCTCACCAAGACCCTGTACAACTGCAGTAGAACCTCCCTGCTCCTATACTCAAATCCTTTTGCAATGAAAGCTAACATACCATTCGCTTTCTTTACTGCCTGCTGCACCTGCATGCCTACCTTCAATGAATGGTGTACCATGACACCCAGGTCTCGCTGCATCTCCCCTTTTCCCAATCGGCCACCATTTAGATAATAGTCTGCTTTCCCGTTTTTGCAACCAAAATGGATAACCTCACATTTATCCACATTATACTGCATCTGCCAAACATTTGCCCACTCACCCAGCCTATCCAAGTCACCTTGCAGTCTCCTAACATCCTCCTCACAGCTAACACTGCCCCCCAGCTTAGTGTCATCCGCAAACTTGGAGATATTGCCTTCAATTCCCTCATCCAGATCATTAATATATATTGTAAATAGCTGGGGTCCCAGCACTGAGCCTTGCGGTAGCCCACTAGTCACTGCCTGCCATTGTGAAAAGGACCCATTTACTCCTACTCTTTGCTTCCTGTTTGCCAGCCAGTTCTCTATCCACATCAATACTGAACCCCCAATGCCGTATGCTTTAAGTTTGTATACTAATCTCTTATGTGGGACTTTGTCAAAAGCCTTCTTGAAGTCCAGATACACCACATCCACTGGTTCTCCCCTATCCACGCTACTAGTTACATCCTCGAAAAATTCTATAAGATTCGTCAGACATGATTTAACTTTCGTAAATCCATGCTGACTTTGTCCAATGATTTCACCACTTTCCAAATGTGCTGCTATCCCATCTTTAATAACTGACTCTAGCAGTTTCCCCACTACTGATGTTAGACTAACTGGTCTGTAATTCCTCGTTTTCTCTCTCCCTCCCTTCTTAAAAAGTGGGGTTACGTTTGCTACCCGCCAATCCTCAGGAACTACTCCAGAATGTAAAGAGTTTTGAAAGATTATTACTTTTAATTTATAGACATCCACTATTTCTGGAGCTACTTCCTTAAGTACTCTGGAATGCAGCCTATCTGGCCCTGGGGATTTATCGGCCTTTAATCCATTCAATTTACCCAACACACTACTTCCCGGCTAACCTGGATTTCACTCAATTCCTCCAACTCCTTTGACCTGCGGTCCCCTGCTATTTCCGGCAAATTATTTATGTCTTCCTTAGTGAAGACGGGACCAAAGTAGTTATTCAATTGGTCCACCATATCCTTGTTCCCCATGATCAACTCACCTGTTTCTGACGGCAAGGGACCTACATTTGTTTTAACTAATCTCTTTCTTTTCACATATCTATAAAAACTTTTGCAGTCAGTTTTTATGTTCCCTGCCAGTTTCTTTCATAATCTATTTTTCCTTTCCTAATTAAGCCCTTCGTCCTCCTCTGCTGGTCTCTGAATTTCTCCCAGTCCTCCGGTATGCTGCTTTTTCTGGCTAATTTGTACGCATCATCCTTCGGTTTGATACTATCCTGTCACACGCATTTCTAATTTCCTGTTTGATACCATCTCCAACTTCAACTACCGTTAGGTTGCCTGTACACAACACCCACCAGCGTTTTCTGCCCCTTAGTGTTTCGCAGCTCTACCCATACCAATTCCACATCCTCCAAACTAATGTCCTTCCTTTCCATTGCATTAATCTCCTCTCTAATCAGTAACGCTACTCCACCTCCTTTTCCTTTCTCTCTATCCCTCCTGAATATTGAATATCCCTGGATGTTCAGCTCCCAGCCTTGGTCACCCTGGAGCCATGTCTCCGTGAACCCAACTATATCATAGTCATTAATAGCTATCTGCACCGCAAGAGATGCAACACTTGTCCCTTTACCTCCCCCCTCGACTCCGTTCAAGGACCCAAGCAATCGTTCCAGGTGCGACAGAGGTTTACCTGCATCTTCCAACCTCATCTATTGCGTCCGCTGCTCTAGATGTCAGCAGATCTATATTGGTGAGACCAAGCGGAGGTTGGGCGATCGTTTCGCCGAACACCTCCGCTCGGTCAGCAATAACCAAGCTGACCTCCCGGTGGCTCAGCACTTCAACTCCCCCTCCCACTCCATCTCCGACCTCTCTGTCCTGGGTCTCCTCCATGGCCACAGTGAGCAGCACCGGAAATTGGAGGAACAGCACCTCGTATTCCGTTTGGGGAGTCTGCATCCTGGGGGGCATGAACATCGAATTCTCCCAATTTTGTTAGTCCTTGCTGTCTCCTCCCCTTCCTCAGTCCCCCTGCTGTCTCCTCCCATCCCCCAGCCTTCGGGCTCCTCCTCCTTTTTCCTTTCTTGTCCCCGCCCACCCCCGCCCCCGATCAGTCTGAAGAAGGGTTTCGGCCCGAAACGTTGCCTATTTCCTTCGCTCCATAGATGCTGCTGCACCCGCTGAGTTTCTCCAGCTTTTTTGTGTAACCTCCAATAGCTATCTGCAAATTCAACTCATCCACCTTATTACGAATGCTCCTTGCATTGAGACACAAAGCCTTCAGGCTTGTTTTTACAACACTCTTACCCCGTATACAATTATGTTGAAAAGTGGCCCTTTTTGATTTTTTTCCCGGGTTTTGGCTGCCTGCCACTTTTACTTTTCACCTTGCTACCTATTGCTTCTACCCTCATTTTACACCCCTCGGTCTCTACGCTCACACATTTAAGAAACCCTTTCCCTTTAACTCCATCCTCCACTATCCCATTCAACACCCCACCCCCCCTTATTCAGTTTAAAGCCACCCGTGTAGCAGTGGCAAACCTGCCTGCCAGAATGCTGGTCCCACACCTGTTAAGATGTAATCCGTCCCTTTTGTACAGTTCCCCCTTACTCCAAAACAGATCCCAGTGATCTAAGAATCTAAATCCCTGCCCCATGCACCAGTTCCTCAGCCACACGTTCAGGTCCCAAATCTCCCTGTTCCTGCTCTCGCCAGCACGGGGAACTGGAAGCAAACCGGAGATAACAACCTTGGAGGTCCTGCTTTTCAACATTTTTCCGAGCTCTCTAAAGTCACGCTGCAGAATATTCATCCCCTTCTTTCCGACATCGTTTGTGCCGACATGCAGTACCACTTCCGGATGTTCACCTTCGCCCTTGAGGATTTTCTGCACTCTGTCCGTTACATCCTGGATCCTGGCACCGGGAAGGCAGCACACCATCCTCGTATCCCGTCTGTTGCCGCAGAAACCCCTGTCCGTACCTCTCACGATGGAGTCTCCCACTACAATGGCCTTGCCTGCCTTAGGCCTTTTTGGTTTTGGCTCAACAGCCCTATTCACATTGCAAGCCAGTCCGCCGCTCACGTCTTCTGTCCCAACAGCTTCTAAGCGGGTGAACCTGTTTACAAGAGGTACACCACCCGGGGACGTTGGCATTCCATGCTTCCCTCCCTTTCTCACTGTCTCCCACCTTCTCTCTTCCAGTACCTTAGGTGTAACAATCGTACTGTAGGACTTATCGAGGAACGACTCCGTTTCTCGTACGAACCGGAGGTCATCCACTTGCTTCTCCAGTTCCCCAGCACGGCCCTTCAGGAGCTCTACCTGGATGCATTTTTCGCATTTGTAGCAGCCAGAGGCACCAGCGGTGTCCTTGACCTCCCACATACTGCAAGCATCGCACTGAATCAGCTTGCCTGTCATCTCCTTTTTTCGTCTCTACCTCTCAATCGTATTGCGTGGTCTCCTCTCCTCAGTCTCCTCGCCAAAGACTCTCGAGCCAAAGACTCACACTTTACTCACAGGGCACTTCCCTCACTGCCGCTCGCTAAGAGCCGTCTTGCTTAAATTGACTGATAAATTGCCTGATTTACCAATTTACAAAGCAAATTCCTCAGTTTTCAACTGTTTTCACACACTGACTCACTTCTCTCCTCCCACTTGGGCTAGAGTCAGGGTGACCGTGAGGCACAGCTACCTAGATTTACAGTAAAAAAAAAAAGATAGAAACTAAGGTAAATTAAAGAGGGAGCTGAAGGTGCCAATCCAGCGGAAGTGAACAGCGGACATTTGCCGTGGAGATTTAAAGGTCCAAAATATCGGGAATTATCGCGTTTGCTCACTGAATTTCATCAAAAGTAAGTCAATAATGCCTTACTTTTGATGAAATTCAGCGAGCAAACGCGATAATGCCTTACTTTTGATGAAATTCAGCGAGCAAACGCGATAATTCCCGATATTTTGGACCTTTGAATCTCCACGGCAAATGTCCGCTGTTCACTTCCGCTGAATTGGCACCTTCAGCTCCCTCTTTAATTTACCTTAGTTTCTATCATTTTTTTTTACTGTAAATCTAGGTAGCTGTGCCTCACGGTCACCCCGACTGGCACAATAAATTGCAGATCAAAACCTGGTCGTTTTCTATGTTTTTAACGGGTAGGAAAGTACGTGTTTTCCCATCCACTAACATGTACAGGATATCTAGCATGTCCTCCACTTGAGATTTTCGGTCATGTGGGTGCGGATCTACGCTCCAGTGACCTTTCGTGAAATCACCCTATAGCAATAGCTTCCTTGATAGCTAAATGTGAAAATAGCTGGATAACTATAAGCTAGTGCAGTGGTTCTCAAATGGGGGTACGCGTACCCCTGGGGGTACGTGAAGGCACTCCAGGGGGTACGTGAGATTTTTAAATATAGGCCTACATATACAGTGCCGGCCTTAGGATGTGTGGGGCCCAATTGGGAACAATTTTGTTGGGCCCCAGGTCCCCAGCCAAGGTGTGTCAGCCCAGTTATTTAGTATATATTATGAAATTGTACACTAGGTGCTATGGATTATACACTGTGTGAATTTCTCCTGCTCCCTCCCGTTTGCCTGTCAGTAGCTCCGCTGGCTTCCAACCTTTACCGTAGCTGCTAATTACCATTAAACTGCATTATGTGATTGGACACAATGCCCTTGGAGACAGCGGCTGATTGGACGGGAGGAGACCTATTTGTTGATTGGACGGGTATTTTAAAGAAAGCTGGTTAGTGATTGGATGCAACCCCCTTAGAGACAGCGATTGATTGGCCGCCAAATAAAGTTGTCAAACTGTAACAAAAATCGCTGGTCGGTGCGAACTCAGTAGCCTATCTGGTTGTATCTCCAAACTAAACAGTATAACATACAGGTGCATTCATTTAAAATTAAATTCAGTGATGATTTCACATGATTTCTTACTGTGTAAAGCTCAATATCTGACCAATTTCTGTTTAACATGTTTGGTCTGCCGTGAGCATTTTTCTCTCCCAAAACAGTTTATATCTAGCAAACCGATGATAAATATCTGTATTTTTTTATTTTTTTAGCAATTTCTGCTTTTATTTAAAATTAAGTTAATGATTTATTTTTGAGCACAGATCTTTACTATGATCCCAAAATAGGACACTTTATGTTGATAATTATTTTTATGTGCACAAATCTTTATTTATAATTAAGTTAATTATTTATTTCGTTTTTTAAAGTTATATCTTTTTATTTCCAAATAGGTCAAGAGAGACCACTACAAATGAGCAGTGTTTTGCACATTTATGGAGTTTTAAATAGTTCATTTTATAGTTTTAAATGGTTATATGGTCACTGTTTTCACTACATTAGTTTGAATCACTACATTTTAGTGATGAGAAATATTTGCAATAAATTTAGTCATGGATTATTAACATTTAAAACTTTCAAAATAATTTTTTTTCAAATGTTTGAATTTTGTATGTGTTTATCAGTTCCAAAGTTTAATAAATCAGACACTGATGGCACAGTGCTTGTTTTAAGTCTTTTTTTTTCAACCAAAAATGCTTTGCGCCGGTTAGGGGGTACTTGGCTAAAAAAATATTTCACAGGGGTACATCACTGAAAAAAGGTTGAGAACCACTGAGCTAGTGTACTGTTCCGTTCACCTCTATCCCAGTGTGGGCATGTACCTCAGAGATATAAGACCACGGTGGATTTTAAATAAAGACAGGAATACATATTAAACACTGCAATAACCGACGTGATGGTTCAGACTACTTTTAGTCAATCTCATGGCGTTTTATTCTTACAATTAATAAGGTAAGGCATCTGTGACTAATTACAAGATGCAGGATGTCGTTGCGTGAGACACGGAGCTCAGTGTCTGTATGCTAGCTCCTGCCTGTCCACGGCATGGATTCCTTAGAACAGGGAGCGGCCTGAAACCAAATCCAACCGGTTCGGCTAAACAGTGTTCTGTAGCTGTAATTAAAATGGTTTTAAATATGTTCTTTAACATTTTTGAAGGACCGACTTTGAGCCACTAACCACATTTATTAGAGAGATTACATTTCTGATGGGCTGTTTTTTTTAAATTCCACATTAATTTACTGCGGCCGACAGCAGCAATAGGATCTTTGGACAGCAGAGCAAGATGGGTTATTCTCACGCAAAAGTGAGGTACGTTCATGGGCGGATTCATGGACGATTTTATGACCCATTTTAGCAACCAGCCCCCGCCATCTTGTTCCGCCATCTTGCTCCGCTTTCTTGCTCCCGCCTTCTTGCTTCCGGCCAAAGATTGGATCTGCAGCGAGGAGAAGGAGTGTGTGGCCCGGGGCAGCGAGGAGAGAGAGTGTGGGGCCCGGGGCAGCAAGGAGAGAGAGTATGGGGCCCGGGTCAGCGAGGAGAAGGAGTGCGAGGCAGCGAGGAGAGAGAGTGCGGGGCCCGGGGCCCGGGGCAGCGGGGAGAAGGAGTGCGGGGCCCGGGGCAGCGAGGAGAAGGAGTGCGGGGTCCGGGGCAGCGGGGAGAAGGAGTGCGGGGCCCGGGGCAGCGGGGAGAAGGAGTGCGGGGCAGCGGGGAGAAGGAGTGCGGGGTCTGGGGCAGCGAGGAGAAGGAGTGCGGGGCAGCGGGGAGAAGGGGTGCGGGGCGCGGGGCAGCGAGGAGAGAGTAGTGCGGGGCCCGGGGCAGCGGGGAGAAGGAGTGCGGGGCCCAGGGCAGCGGGGAGAGGGAGTGTGGGGCAGCGAGGAGAAGGAGTGTGGGGTCCGGGGCAGCGGGAGAAGGAGTGTGGGGTCCGGGGCGGCCGGGAGAAGGAGTGTGGGGTCCGGGGCAGCGGGGAGAAGGAGTGTGGGGTCCGGGGCAGCGAGGAGAAGGAGTGTGGGGTCCGGGGCAGCGGGGAGAAGGAGTGCGGGGTCCGGGGCAGCGGGGAGAGAGGCATAGTAGGGGAGGGAGCATTGTAGTGAGGGAGCAGGTGAGAGAGTGCCGGGGGGGATAAGCCCTAGTGTGTGTGAAGTTGCAAGGAGGTTTACAATGTTTCTTATTTACAATGTTTCTTATTTAATGTCCCTTGTCTACTCTGAAATAAAGTTCATTATTGGATTAGAAGAAATATAATTGTGTGTGTTATATACATTTATATAATTTTCATGTATATGTGTTTATAAACATTTTATTCTTTAACAAGAATCAACAGAATTATGAACTAACAGAATTATGAATCTAACCCAATAATCACGCACAAAAAGTTCACCCGCAATGTCAATCACCCTGCGAGTCGGGTCGGTTCCGGTTACTGCAAAATCAACTCAAACACTGCTTGTGAGCCATTTAAAAAGAAATGATTTAAAAAACATTAAAAAAGACAATTACCAGAATCAAATTTTATTCTTGACAAGAAGTTTGAACTGACAGATTTATGAATCTAACTCACGCAAGCTGTTGCCCCGCAACATTGATTACAGTGTGAGTCGGGTCGGGTTAGGTAGGCTCAGCTTGCTAAAATGGGCGTGGAAAAATGCCCATGATCCCCTCCATAGCGTACTACACGTCAGTCCATTGCATTTAGCAGTAGTAGCCTATCTTGCTCTGCTATAGGATCTTTGCTTTGGACCAAAGATCTTATAGCAGAGCAAGATAGGCTACTCCTGCTAAATGCAATGGACTAACGTGTAGTACGCTATGGAGGGGATCATGGGCATTTTTCCACGTCCATTTTAGCAACCTGAGACTACCTGATCCGACCCGACTCGCATTGTAATCAATGTTGCGGGGGCAACAGTTTGTGTGGGTTAGATTCATAAATCTGTCAGTCGAGAAGAGGAAGGGTCTCTATCTACATTATCTACACTTCCCGCTGCCTTGGCAAGGCCACCAGAATAATGAAGGATGATTCTCACGCCGATCACCCCCTCTTGTCTCATCTCCCACCAGGCAAGAGATATAGGTGTGAAAACGCCTGCCTTGAGATTCAATGAGAGTTCCTTCCAAGCTATAATCAGGCAACTGAACCATCATATCATCAGTTAGTGAATGGTTTCGTCCGCCCAATTGAAGTCCCTCGGACTATCATTAATCGCACTTTACTGGAATTAACTTGCACTGAATACCATTCCCATTATCTTGTTTTGTGCCTTGTGGCACAAGATTGTAATGCATCCTATTTTCTCTATCTGGTTAGTGCGCGACAAAAACACTTTTCATGGTACCTTGGTACGTGTAACAACAACAAACTAAATGTATCCCATTTCCCAGCACTTCTAGGTTTGTTGCCTACTATCCATTTACAATTTGAATGCTTATCCAGCTGCTGCCAAAATATTGTGATAGTACTCCACCTATACCATCTCGGGCAGTGTGTCCCACACTGTGGCCATCCTCTGGTGAAAGATTCTTCTCGAAAGACCATCCTGTAACCTCATAGTCCTGAATTGCACACACTCCTTCAACTTAAGACTTCCTTTAAATTTGTGACTATAAAAAGTGCCTCCCTGCACTTGCAATCTATGCTGCAGCTAATGACAAGAATGCTAAATGTTTTATTATTGTGCTGCTGACTTTAGGGATCTATGGATTTGTACGGGTGTTTCTCAGTGGTCTCTAGGCCCTTGTCATTCATGGTGAATATCCTGGTTTTATTTATCCCTCCAACATGCGTCAACCTATTCTCATCAGTATTAAACTTGAAATGTAATTTCTCTGCCTAACATGGGGACTAATCATCCACAAATACTGGTACAATCCAGTTGCAGCGATAGAATGCTTA